>NW_024870800.1:1110000-1290000 GCF_019054845.1 Dipodomys spectabilis
ACAAAAAGAAATACAGTGATAAAAATAGCAAACAACATTTTTTTCTAGTCTGTTTATTACCAAAATATGTTTTCAAATTCTACCAATAATTCTTAATCGTAAGATGCACTTAATTATGTCACAGTCTCAAACTTCTAAATTCCTCAGTGAGCTGTGGGAAAGAAACCACAATGAGTGTTAGGGGTCCTCCAGTCTAACTTCTTGGCCAGGGAGGAGTGACTCTCTGCTAGGCCTCCAAATTGAACAAAGAATACTTCTTATACCTTAGATTACATGTCCAAGCTATATATACCAAAGAAAGCTAAGAACAAGACATTAGTCTGACTTGGGAACAACGCAGATCACAAACATAAATTCTAAGTAAACAGAAATGAAAAGAAATTTTTCTTTACTCATATAATACAATAAAAGAGCTATTTTTCTCATTATCACTTATTTGTGGTTATATGTACTTAGTACTAGCTTCTTGAAAGTCCCAAAACACTCTTTGACATGAACTCAGTAGTTCCGTTGGTATCAGCTTGAGATTTTATGGTAAAAAAACCTTTTTTAATTTTTATATTTCTAAATGTCTATTTTATAATAGAGATGCTGTACAGAGGGGTTACATTTACATGAGTAAATTACATTTCTCATTGAGCATTGTTACCCACTCCAGTTTTTTCTCCCTTTTTCCTTTCTCCCCACTCCCCTTCTCCCACCATTACATTGTAAAGTTAATTTCCTCCATAGTGACCTGTGAGTATCATTGTTGCAATGGTTCACCTTTTGTACTTCTTTCAGCATTTTGTTATTTCCCTTCCCTTTCCCCAATCAAATAAATGCATATACTGGATGCAGGGTACCAGAATCAAAGACAGGAATTGCCATGGATAAAACCAATAGGAAAACAAAAATGACATAAAGTAACAAGAAAGAACTAGCTCCTGTACATTGGCTACATCAAGCTTGACAACTAAACAAAAGAAGACCTGCTGTTTCTATGTCTTGGCGTTCATTTCAATTAGCATCAATTTGTATGGTCATATATATATTCATAACTCCTGAGCTATTATGATCCACTTTCAGGAGTAATAGGCTAATGCTAACCATTGCAAATGAGTGAAATCATAGAGCTCATGTTTCTTTGGGCCTGGCTTGCTTCACTTAATATGATTTTTTTCCAAGTCTATCCATTTTCTTACAAAAGGGACTCTCATTCTTTCTGATAGAAGCATAAACTTCCATTGTGTAAATATACCACATTTTCTTGATCCATTCATCTATTGAGTCAATTGTTTTGGATCTGTATCTTAGCTATGGTAAACAATGATGAAATGAACATAGGTGTGCTGGTAGCTTATTGTGCCCTAGTTTGAGATCATTTGGATAAATGCTGAGGAGTAGGATTGTTGGATCTGTAGTAGGAAGAACCCTACTCAGGCAGGCCAGACCACCTAGTGGTCTGGAGTGACAGAGCCCACTGCAACAAAGTTGTTAACAAAGAAGCGACTTTATTAAGAAGGCTCCTTAACTTACTGGTCAGGGCGGCAGCACAGGCTCGGGTGCTGGTACTGTGACCCCTAGGGGCCCATGTACTTTAGTTTTTAAAGGCAAAATTCAGGAGGTCAAACCTGGTCGTGCAGGTGACAATGAGATTGACACACACACAAAAGATTGCACAGTCATACTAGACCACATGAGGTTACAGTTTGTCACATAATGGCTGTTTAAACCCGTCTATAACTTTTGGTTTAAATGACTCACAAATTCAGTAGGTAAGGTGAAGTACATGCAAAAGGCGGAGTTTACAGTTAGCATACACAAAGGAGGAGTTTAGTGAAGTTTACCATTAGCACGTGAAAAAGGGGCAGTTTACAGTAAGCTAGGTAAGCTCGAAATGTTGCCAGTAGGAGTTACAATCTGTTTTATTGGTCAGTCTGTAACAGAACAATCAAGGTGAGTTAGGTTGTTAAGGGGAGGGGGACATAGGGGAATTCTTTCCATTCCAGGAACTGGGGTAGTTGGAACCAAGCTCTAGTAATCCTTGATTAAAGGTTTTTCTTCTTCTAAAATCCCTAAAACAAAGGCAAAGCCATGAAAGAAACTGTACCAGCTCAAGTCTCCTCTCAGGCCCTACTTCAGATCTTAAGGGAGTTCTATGTTTAGTCCATACTGCCTTCCAGAGTGGTTGAACCAGCTTACATTCCCTACCGTCAGTTTAGTAGTGTTTCCATTTAGCCACATCCACCCCACATCTGTTATTATTTGCTCTCTTGATAATGGCCATTCTAACTGGGGTGAGTGGAATCTAAATGTGGTTTTTGTTTTGATTTGCATTTCTTTTATGACCAGAGATGCTGCGCATCCCCCTTCTCTTTCTGAGAGGCCACACTATTACAGGTTTGTAGTGTCTCAAAGGAGGCATAGAAAATTATAATATTGTGTGCTTTTTGTTGTACATTCACTTCACTTGGCGCTTCCAATGACTCTTAAACTTATAGTAAAGGTTTATACTATTTCCCTTACTGAAAAAAAAAACACACTGGTTTTCAACAATCATAGAAAATAATCCCTTTGACACGGGTCCCAGTGAATACTAAGGAAGATTCTTTACTGGAAAATTTTATTTGGTTGCTTGTTTATTACATCACTTAAACACATGTTGAATTTGGGGTTTCCCCACCAAATCTTCAACAAACCAGAAACTATGTTGCCTCATTGGATTTTGCTACAAAAGTTACAAAATATTTTCACATATAATTGATTTGGTGTTTTGGGGGTTTTTTTTTGGCTTTTTGAGTGCTAGTGGGCCAGTACTCAGGCTTGAACTGAGGGTCTGGAGCTCTTGCTTAGATTATTTTAATCAATGCTGTCACTGTGCCACTCGAACCACATCTCCACTTCGGTTCATTGCTGCTTAATTGAATATAAGAATCTTGAGGATTTATTAGCTTGGGTTGGCATCAAACTGTGATCCTCATATCCCACCCTTCTGAGTAGCTAAGATTACAAGAATGAGCCAGAACCTGGATATATTGTGCTCCCTATGAAATCTAAACAAGGGCACACAATTCTGAAGCATGTGTGTATGGTTATGTATTTCAAAATTATTTAGAAAAATATAGACCTTTATGTGTATGTGTGAATGTGCTGAGGGAAATGAGGATGTATCTGCTGATTTTGAGGTAAGATTTAACCTAGGGTTTTTCACAGACTGAGCTACACTGTACAGAATGTTTGAGACTAAAAGTGAGGTAAATGATGTCATCATCCCGTTCATCTACATCCCTTGTTAACATATGCATATACTGTGGTGTTTTCATGAGTATTTTGCGTATGAGAGTCAGTACAGGGGCTTGAATTCAGGACCTAGATACTGTCCCTTAGCATTTCATGTGATTCTAGTACTCTACCATTTGAAGCACAGCTAAACTTTCTTCATTTACTGTTTAATTGGAGATAGGAGTCTTTTTTGCTCAGTTGTCTTTGAACTGAGTTTCTCATATCTCAGAGTTCTGAGTAGCTAGTTTTACAGGCTTGAGCTTCCAGTGTTTAGCTTTTTATTATTACTTTCACAAGCTACATGCTCAAACACATTCCTTGCATTCAAAATTTCACTGTTCAGGCTGACTGACAAGTTGTGAGGAAAGATGGTTGAGTGGATAAGTTACCAAATGGGCCTCTAGCCCCATTAACATCATTCTTGTCAGTAACTTACCTTTAAGTGAGTGAGTACATATTTCCACTTTCACTCTGACATTTTAACTGGAACTCATGAAATGTTTTTGATATATCTTTTAAATGTTATCTCCCAAACAGGAGATATTATTTGAATGTTTTTGATAATATTTCAGATGTGGGTGGTCTTGTGTGTCTGGATGTCTCTGGACAGAAGCCATCCAGCTGGGCGTCAGGCACAGAGCTAATGCTTCCTGTCTTCTGGTTGCAGAGAGGAAGGTTTTCTTCCTGGCCAGGCTTTGAATTGAGATCCTTTCATCTTAGACTTTTAAGTAGCTACGATAACAAGTATGAACCACCACCAACTGGCTTGTTTTAGAAGCATTAATTGTTTTTCATTCATTGCTTTTTTTTTCCTGGGTGGTTGATCTAGACTGGCTGCTTGTACCTCATGATAAGGTGATTTGAATAATACCCTTTGCCTCTGGCATTTCTGAAACCCATTTCCTCAGTTCTAGTCAAATGAATTTGTTGTAAAGCCAATAGCATTTTCCTTCTGAGATGTTAAGTAGCTTGTTTAAATCTCTTATCCTTTCATTTGGCAAAGCAATCAGGATGTTTCTGTAAAACCCTAACTCTTGAGAGTATTATAGTGAGAAGGTATAATGTGCACACTTTCATATAGTCTCTCCTTTTATAAACATATGTTACAAGATTGAGTGGAAGAATGATTATTGAATTAACTTGGTAACCACTGTAGAATTTTTAAGCCTTAATGCTTATTAACTCAAAGGAAGATTAAAAACATTCACAATAGTGTTATGTGACTATTACTCATTTGATGTATGTGGAAAGATGATCAGAATTCTGATTAATAAAATATATCTTCAAATTTCCAGTGGTAGACTGCTATGCTAACTGGGAGGAGACAGTAGTGATGCCAGGGCTTTGAAAGCTGGTAATACAGCAAAATATCAGGGGAGAGCATTTGCTGAGGATAAAATTTCCAAGGCTCATACCAAATGTATTGAATTAGAATGCTAAGTGATGAATGACAGCACCAAATTTTATTTGTTGGCTTCTTTGTTTTGTGAAGTCCTGAGATTTGGACATAGGGCCTGGGTCCTGTCCTTTAGTTTTTTCCTGGAGGCTAGTGCTCTACCAGTTGAACCACAGCTTCATGTCCATATTTCTTATAGTTAATTGGAAATCAGTCTTACCAAATTTCCTCCTTGGACTTGCTTCAAACCTGATCCTCAGATATCAGCCAACTGAGTAACTAGGATTCCAGTTGTGAGCCACCAGAGCCCAGCTAGAATCACATTTTAAAAGTATTCTTTACTGAATCAGATGTGTCTGACTACTATTGTAGCACTTTGGTTCCAGTGGGTTGTTAGATTTAAACTAAAATCAAAACTTTTCTTCTTGTAACCGGCAGCATCCAATATCTATCTAATTTATACCTATCTTCATTTCAGATCTTTTTCTTCTTTGTACTTTTCCATTCTTACTTCACAAGCAAGCATGTCAGTGCTGTTTTCCTTTTCTGAACCTAATCAGCTCCATGCCCATCAATGGGCGATATACTTGCTGTTCTTACTGTCTGGATTACCTGCTCCTAGATAATTGCCTGGACGATGGCTCTCATATCAACATCCCCAATATGAAGTTGTTGCCACACAATCACCAATTTTATGTCTCTGATTTATAGTAATTGTCATTGTAATTTCTAATTTTCTTTACCTCATGAAATTGCTGAGGAGAGAGCCACATTCACTTCTGTTTCTCCATCACCTGTAATAGTGCCTTTCGCTGTTGTTGAGTCCACTTCAGGGCAAAATCAGTGCCTGACACCTATTTGCTGCTATGGCAAATGTGGATGTGACATCATAGAAATTATGACCATTGTATTGTGAAGCTGTGTGAGGACACCAACCCCCACACAATTTCCCCAAAATATGTGTCTCCTTTGCCCAGGAGTGCATTCAACAATTCAACAACCAAACTATCACCCAGTTCTTGATAAACTCAGAGTATATTTCCATGTCCTTTAAAAAAATTCAAGACATGCCTTTGATGATTTTTCAATGAATTACTGAAACAGAGTATATAATTTTATGTGTTTGTAAGTCTTTGACCATCTCTCTTGAGCCCTTGCCATATTTCTATGGGTTTGCATCTTGGGAAGGTTTAATTCGGTATAATCAGGGACTACAGTTTGGAAGGCTTTTTTTAGAATCTTTTGGAGGGAATGTCAACTTTCCATCTGATGTTCAACAAATGACCATATTGGTACAGGAACTGAGTAGACTGTCATAAGATAAGAGGCTTGTCCTGATTTCTAATGACTTTCCTCTGGGGCCAGGGAGTGTGATCCCACTGCCTATGTGTTTATTTGCTACACTGGAGGGCCCAGGCCTCCTCTGAAAATCTATGACTTGGTTGTAAGTGATACTAAAACTCAGAACCCAGCTTCCCACATCACTAGGATTACAGGACTGAGTATCATGGACTCAACTTTTTTATACATACTATAGTCAGTTTCATTACATTCACTTTCATTTTATTCATTTCATAGACAGATATATACAAATATATTTATGTTTATTCATCTATTTATAATCAGTGTTATATCTAGAAACACACAAATATATTCTTATAATTATAATCAAATTATATCACTACTTCCCCCCAATAATATTTACACTCATATTTTGTGCAAAAAAACTCAAGTCTAAAATTTAAATGTCTTTGTAGTTGGAAAAATCATATTCAGTCTTATATATTATGTAATATACTATATATAACATCAAGAATATAACATGTATTTACGTATAACTGATTTAAATGTGGAGTATTTTTTCTTCCTGATTTTGTGTTTGTTCATCTATGTAAGCCTTCTTTTTGCTATTGATTATGGCTTTGCTTTCCTGTATACATATTTTCTATATATGTTGTCAAATATTTTCAGCCCTAAGTAGAATTTTTTTATAATATTGGAGCCAAATTTTTCTTCCATATTTGCCCAAAGCACAATGAAGTTGTATTCAAATTCGAACTCACTGTTGGAAGAAAGTCCCACATACCACTATGAGTATTCTGGCATTTGTCCCAATTGACAGGATAGCTCTCTAGGACATCTGATCTGCTATGCCCTAGACCTTTTATAGCCACCTTATCACTCCATGCAGTCATGGCCTGGCTTCCTTGCCACTCCCTGTGCATTTAACAGTTCCCATTATATCCAGTAGGCTCCCTAATACAGTCCTGTCACTCTGTGTTTCCCACCCCTCCCCCCCCCCCACAGAACACATATGCACAATGCTTCAGATTGTAGGATTAAGAAGAAATATATTTAAGATTCATGAATTTTAGAATATGTCAAAAATACTGTTCTAATGAAGTTAAAAAATAAACAGGATGAACCTTTTACAACAATCAGGACAAAAAGAAAAATAAGGATTGTCTCAGGAAAAGGAGAAGAAATCAGAAATTCTCCCTCTGAGTCTTCATAGAGATCTACTTCCTCATTAAAGACAGGATTTTCTTCCTGAGTCCAGGTAGGGACAGATTCTAATTTCTCAATTTGAAATTGAATCCCCTGCAAGAGGTCAGATTGGTCTGGGTATTGTGAGGAAAGATTCACTTTCCTCTACTGAATCTAGATTTTGGACTTCACTTATTGGTTTTCATGAACATAGACTTGGGTCATTTTCCATTAGCACACATTTACCCTGCACACCAAGATGTGTTTTTTTGAGTGTTTTGTTGCCGATCTAGCTGGATTGTGAACATCAATGGAAGACATTCTGGATCGCGTTCTTTCTTGGTGGTATGTGCAGGTGTCCACAGGACTCAAAACTGATTCAAAACTTTGGCAAAGTAGCAGGTTATAAAATTAACCCACAAAAATCAATGGCTTTTCTGTATGCCAACAATGAGAAAAGTGTGGCTGAAATTAGGAAAGCAACTCCATTTGTAATAGCCCCACAAAAAAATAAAATACCTAGGAATTAACCAAAGAAGTGAAGGACCTCTATGATGAAAACTTTAAAATCTTGAAAAAGGAAATCAACACAGAACTTAAAAAATGGCAAAACCTCCCATGTTCCTGGATAGGAAAGATTAACATCGTGAAAATGGCAATACTTCCCAAGGCTATCTACAAATTCAACGCGATACCTATCAAAATTCCAACCTCATTCTTCAAGAAAATAGAAGAGGCAATCCAAAATTTCATATGGAACAACAAAAGACCCCGAATAGCAAGAACGCTCCTCAACGGAAAGAACACTGCTGGAGGAATAGCAATACCAAATGTCAAACTCTACTATAAAGCCATAGTAATCAAAACAGCTTGGTATTGGCATAAGAACAGACCTCAGGACCAATGGAATAGAATTGAAAACTCAGAAATGAACCTACAGACCTCTAGCCATCTAATCTTCGATAAGGGAGCTAAAACAACAGAATGGAAGAAAGACAGCCTCTTCAGTAAATGGTGCTGGCAATATTGGTTAGCTACTTGTAGAAAACTAAAGCTAGATCCTTATATATCAACCTGCACCAGAATCAACTCCAAATGGATCAAAGACCTCGGAGTCAAAGCAGACACTCTGAAAACATTACAGGATGGAATAGGAGAAACCTTAGGTCTCCTTGGAGCAGGCCGAAATTTTCTTCATAGAGACCCAGAAACAGAACACATCAAAGAAAGGTTGGACAAATGGGATTGCATGAAATTGCAGAGCTTCTGCATGGCAAGGGACATAGCTAGCAAAATCAATAGAAAGCCCACAGATTAGGAGAAGATCTTCCCTAGCCATACAACGGACAAGGGTCTCATATCTAAAATATACCTGGAACTAAAAAAATTAAATACCCCAACAAGTTCTCAAAGAAACAACTGCCCAATGAATAGTGGGATAAAGACTTAAAGAGAAACTTCTCTGATGAGGAAAGAAGGATGGCCAATAAACACATGAAGAATGCTCAACATCTCTAGACATAGAAGAAATGCAAATCAAACAACATTGAGAAACCACCTCACCCCAGTTAGAAAGACTATAATCAAAAACTCTAATAACAACAGAGGGGAGGGGATGTGGACAGAAGCGAACCTTACTGCATTGTTGGTGGGAGTGTAAACTTGTTCAACCACTTTGGAAATTAGTATAGAGGTTCCTCAAAAGACTCCACATAGTGCTCCCCTATGACCCAGCAATCCCACTTTTGGGCATTTACCCAAATGGTCACAAACAAGATCACACTAACGCTACCAGCATGACTATGTTTATTGCAGCATTATTTACCATAGCTAAGATATGGAACCAACCCGGATGCCCCTCAGTAGATGGATGGATCAAGAAAATGTCTTATATATACACTCTGGAATCCTATGTCTCCATCAGAAAGAATGACATTGCCCCATTTGTTAGGAAATGGAAAGACTTGGAAAAATTATATTAAGTGAAGTAAGCCAAGCCCAAAAAACATAGGTCCCATTGTTTCCTTATTTGCAATAACTAGTATATATCTGAGTCAAGCAGAAAAGGTCAGATAAGTTGATGTTAGGGAAATGAACCCTAAGATATCTATTCAAATGTCTTTTTTTTCATGCGATTGCTTCTAACACATTAATAAGATTATTTTTTTGTTACTTTGTATTTCCCACCCCCATGGCATCACGCTTGCTTTCACTGTATTTGATGTTGGTATAATTTGTGGTGGGGAAGGGAAAAAACAAATGGTTTCAATAGGGATACCGGTGGACCCATTGCAACAGTGAGATGTGCATGTCGTTATGTCGAAAACAAACTTTACAACTTTGGTGGTGGGGTGGAGGAGGGTTGGGTGGAGGGTTGGGAGGAGGATGGGATGGGAAAACGAAACAAAGGAGGAGGGTACAATGCTTGATAAGAAATGTACTCATTATCTCACCATATAATTGTAAACCCTCTGTACTGTATTTTTCATAACAAAAAAAATTTGGGATGAATGAACCTCGGGTCAGGACGTAACCAGGTGAAAGACTGGATGAGGTATGGCCAGGTGGGGGGGGGGGGGGGAAATCTGGCCACACCGGATCTGGATGTGACTTCAGGGCCTGGGACTCACCTCTGGTCAGATGGAAAATGTGACCAGAGGCTGACCAGGTTATGACTTAGCAGGAGGGGGAGGTGGCGGCCTCCAGGTGTGTCAGATACCTAGGTAACATATAAATGGTTGGAAACTTTGCCAAGAACTGGGAAGGTCTCTGCATAGGGTCTGCGTGGCCTGGTGCAGACCTAATACCAAATACAGGTAGTACCTTTGCCATGTGACTCCTGACTCCAATTTATTCTCAATCACTTTCTTTCTTTTTTTCTTCTTTCCTTCCTTCCTTCCTTCCTTTAGTCAGCTGTTTTTGTATCATTAGGACAAAAACCCATTGACTCTAGTCCAGGTGATCACTGCGGCCCAGAGAAGCTAATATATTGACTAATAATCCTAGACCACTAAAAACAAAACAAAACAAACAAGTAAAAAACTCCAGTAAGCAAGGCAAGTCAAGGCTCCTATCACAGCCTACATGAAGTCAGGCAAAAAACTGAAGCTGGGAGTCATTTAGCTGATAACTAATATATTTTTTATGAGGCAGGCTGAAATTAAAGACTCCTGAGAGAGGGTAGGAAAGACTGATGAGAGGGACTAAAATTGGTCACACAAAGATTGGAATATATAATTCCTTATAAAACAAATAAATCATAGAAAGCCTGTGCATGTAAGAACAACACAGAAGACCAATTCCAGAAATGCACAATTTCTTCGAGGTCAACTTAATGAATTATCAATGGAAATTTTTGAAATCTTAAATATTTGACCCATGTGGAAGAAGGACAATTGCTCAAGAGAAAGAAAAAGTCATCACACTGTTAGGAGGTCCAATATCACATTAAGAAGTAATCAAGCACAGATTTGTAATAAAAAGAGAAAGCAATTATTCGAAATGAGGGTTTCATTTGTTTTGATGTAAATGTTTTTGGTTTAGGTGCTAGCTAGCGATTACCATACAACTGATCCAGTCCCACAGTTGAGTTGACATTGACTGCAGTATTTCCACAAGAAGGAAAAGAGAAAATTTACAAATGTCAGATCAAATGAGTTGAGGATGAAGTGTTCTAATAGTAATATCTGAGGTTTAGACACAGGTGAAGAGGTGGATTTTCTTTTATAAAAATCTCCCATTTTTGCCTGGTGACAGCGGCTCACAGCTGTAATCCTAGCTACTCAGGAAGCTAAGATCTGAGGACTGCTGTTCAAAGCCAATTTGGGCAGTAAAGTCCCTGAGACTCATCTCCATTTAACCACCAGAAAACTAGAAGTGGCGATGTGGTTCAAAAGGTAAAGCATTCACCTTGAATTGAAGAGCTCAGGGACAGTGCCCAAGCCCAGGCTTCAAGCACCTCGAACAACAACAACAACAACAACAAAAAGTCTCCCTTTTCTTGGACTGCCTACAGCTTTTCCTAACATTCAACAAAGAAGACATTTTATCACCCACTACAGGTAAGTCCTATTCTAACTGTTGCAAATAGAAAGATTTTGTATCTTATGTCAAAAGTTCATATTTGGGGAAACAAATACCAACAGTGGTAACTTTTTTTCCAGTCCTTGAACTCTGGGCCTGGGCCCTGAACATGCTTATACTGGTAGCTTTAATGTGAGCTTGTTTGTTATTTATTGGATTACTGCCCATGAGAGGAATTATTGTGTCATAGGGAGATCTGTTTAGTCTTTTGCAGAAAGTACGTACTGCACTTCAGAATGGTTGAACAAATTTAATTTCCCACCAACAGTGTAATAAAGTTCCCATTTGGCTATATCCACGTTAGCATTTGCTATTGTCAGTTTTCTTGATAATGGCAATTCAAACTGGAGGAAGAATCTCTCTCTTTTTTTAATTTTCATTTTTTTATTGTGAAAATACTGTACAGAGGGGTTACAATTACATGGGCAAGATAGTGAGTATATATCTTATCAAGCATTGTAGCCTCTTCCTTTGTTTACCCTTCCCATCCCTTCCCATCCTCCCTCCCCCCTTACCCAATCCTCCCCCCCCCCCCCCAAATTGTAAAGTTCGTTTTTGACATGACAACTTGTACTTCTCATTATTGCAACAGGTCGACCTGTATCCTTAAACGACTTGTTTTTCCCCTTCACCTCCACAAATTATACCGAGATCAAATACAGTGAAAAAAGGGGTTATACTGTGGGGGAGGGACATACGAAGCAACAAAGAAATAATCTTATAATTGCGTTAGAAACAAATGCAAGAAAGAAAAAAAAAACATTTAAATACATATCTTAGGGTTCATTTTCCTAACATCACCTTATCTGACCTTTTCTGCTTGACTCATACATATACTAGATATTGCAAATAAGAGAAATCATGGGTCCTATGTTTCTTTGGGCTTGGCTTACTTCACTTAATATAATTTTTTCCAAGCCTTTCCATTTCCTAACAAATGGGGCAATGTCATTCTTTCTGATGGAGGCATAGGTATATATACCACATTTTCTTGTTCCATTCATCTACTGAGGGACATCTGGGTTGGTTCCATATCTTAGCTATGGTAAATAATGCTGCAATAAACATAGCTGTGCTGGTAACTTTAGTGTGGTCTTGTTTGTAAACATTTGGGTAAATGCCCAAAAGTGGGACTGCTGGGTGATAGGGGAGCTCTATGTGGAGTCTTTTGAGGTACCTCCATACTGCTTTCCAAAGTGGTTGAACAAGTTTACACTCCCACCAAAAATGAAGTAAGGTTCCCTTCTGTTCACATCCCTTCCATCATCTGTTGTTATTAGAGTTCTAGATTTTTGTCATTCTAACAAGGGTGAGGTGGTATCTCAATGTCGTTTTGATTTGCATTTCTTTTATGGCTAGGGCAACGGACAAGGGTCTCATATCTAAAATATACTTGGAACTCAAAAAATTAAATCCCCCAACAACAAATCCTCAAAGAAACAACTGCCCAATAAATAAGTGAGCTAATGACTTAAAGAGAAACTTCTCTGAAGAAGAAAAAAGGATGGCCAATAGCCACATGAAGAAATGCTCAACCTCCCTAGCCATAGAAGAATCTCTCTTGTAGATTTGTAGGTACCTTCTAGCTACCATGAATGAATGAATATATGAAACCTATATTGCTTGAGTCAGCATTCTTTTCTCTTAGTATAATTTTCCCAAGGCTTTGATGTTCCTTAAGACTGGTGAACAGTCATCCTTTCTGATGGGTGAATAGAATTCCAGTGTGTGTGTGTGTGTGTGTGTCTGTGTGTGTGTGTGTGTGTGTGTGTGTGTGTAAGATGACTATAGGCCTATGAGTTCATTTCTAAGCCTTCTCTTTGAACTGTAATTTTGTAATTCAATAATAAATTTGGATTGCTTTCTCTATTGCATTGAAGAATATTGTAGGGAGGTTTATGTGTATTGCATTGCCAATTGTTTGGGGGCAGTATTGCAGCTTTCACAATGTTAATTCTTCCAACCAGGAGCATTGAAAGACTTTCCATTTCCTTGAATCTCCTTCAATTTCGCTTTTAGGCTTTTAAAGTTTTCACAATTGAGGTCTTTCACATTTTTGTTAAATTAATTAATTCCTAGTTTTATTGTTGTTTTGTTTTGCTTAGATTTGATTTGATTTTGAGGCTAATACATATGAGGTTGTTTTTTGGATTTCAGCCTGGATCTTCCCATTGTTGGTAACACAGGAAAACTACTGATTCTTGTAGGTTTTATACCCTGCTACATTGCTGAAGATTAGCATCACTTTTACTAAATTTGGGGGGGGGGGGAGCTATAGGGTCCTTTATATAAAGTATCATTTCATCTGTGAAAGGGGATAGTTTTATTTCCTTCATATTTGGATCCCTTTTATATTTTTATCTTGCTTATTGTCCTTGCTAGAAAGTCCACTACTATATTGAAGAGTAGTAGAGAGAGTGGACATCCTTTTCTCATTCCTGATTTTAATGTCTTCATGCCTCCATCGTTAGGTACATGCTTATTTTCTCTTTGTCCTATACATACTCTGTATTATATTGAGGAAAGTTCCATACGTTCCTTTCAATCATAAAGGGGTATTGGAGTTTGTTAAAAACTATTTCTACGTCCATATAAACAATCATATGGTTCTTGTCCCTGCTTCTTCTGATGGTGTGTGCTATGTTTATTGACAATTATATTGAATCCAGCCGTATCCTAGGATGAATACTGTTTGATCATAGCATGTTTTTTTTGGTAATTGTTGAAGTTGGTTGGTGAGAATTGTATTGAGAAGTTATGCATCAATGCTTATCAAAGAGCTGATTTCATAGTTCTCTTTCTTTGATGAGTCCCTAGCTGATTTGTGGAAGAGTCTAATTCTAGCTTCATAGATTGTGTTTGATAATTCCATTTCTCTTTCTATTCCATTGAAGTGTTAGAGCTGAGTATTGTAAGTTCTTTGCAGGCCTTAATTTCACGGTAAATCTATTGAGTCCTAGATTTTTCTGTTATGGGAAATTGTTTATTGACATTTCATTTTCATTACTTCTTATGTATCACTTCTTGGTTCAGTTCGAGTATAGGAAAGCATCAATTACTCCAGGATTCTCCAGGTGATTGGTATATGGTTTGCAAAGTACTCTCATAACATTCACAATTTTGCTAATTTATGTTATGATGTCTCAGTTTTTCTCTAACTTTATCTATTTGCATGAATTCTCTTAGGAGCCCTTAGGAGCTGTGCCTCATCTACTCTTAATATATTTACCTAGTTATCATCTTATATAACCAGTTCCTGTTCTTCTTGATCTTCTCTCTGTAGGATATATTTGATTAACTTCTATCCTGCTGATGTGGTGGAGAGTTTGGCTTGGGACCATATTCACTGTTGATAGTTGTTTGCCTTTAATGTTTGTTATATATCAAGCCAGGCTCTTCGTTTTTATCATGTCAACTAAGAAATCTGTGTTTATTCTGACTGTATATATTTTATAAATAATCAATCTTTTCTCTATGACAGCTTTAAGAATCATTTCCTTGATCATTAATGATCCTCTAATGGATTATGATGTGGTGGTGGGTTGTTCTCTTCTAGAATTCTGTTTGGTGTTCTAAAGCCTTCTCTTTTCTAAATGTGCCTATCTCTTTGGACGTTTGGAATGTTCTCTGCTAGAATTCTGTAATATGTTTCTCATCCATTTAGTTTCCTGCTCTTCTCCTTCTTGAGACCAGTCTCCCCCAAATTTGATCTTCTAACTGAGTCATGAAGTTCTGGCAAGATCATTTCTTATTTCTTGGATTTGTTCTAAATGATTATTTCCTCTTTCCTCTTAGACCTACTTGGTCTTTTACCCCTGAGATTATCTTCCTTGTCATCTTTTTGCTGTGAAGACTTTATAATTTGTTCTTGATTTCCCTGTTTTATAATTGGTCATTTTTTAGGGTTTCTATCTCTTTATAAAGTTTGTTTTAGGCCTTGTATGGACTTTCTTTACATATTTTCTTTGGGTGAGGGGGTTGGTAGGGTTGTTTATTTAGCTGTATCTTCTCTCATATCTTTTAACTAGGCATCCATTTTTTCCATGGACTCCCTTGCCTTTTCAGAATTTATTTTTCTGTTTGTAGTCTCCATGAATTATTTTGCTAATCTTTGGTTGTTCGCATCTTGTTCAATAAATTTCCTTGTAGAGGTTTTGTATCTTTTCATTAATCACATTTTCAGCAGTAATTATAATGTATTTTGAAAACTACCTTCTAGGTCCCTCATTGTATGTTCTAATGCCTGGTTATTTACTGTGTGAATTTTACTACCTTGACATCACTTTTCTTGTATTTTTCTGATTTGCTCTGTTCACTTGGAGGATTTCTTTTGGGTGTTCTATAATCTTAATAGGTGACTCTTTATGTTCTTGGTTGATTTGCCATATGTTGGTTGGATCTTCTGTTGTGATTTGTTTTTGTGGAATTAGGTTTTTGTCTAGACCATTAACTGTAGGAGTAAAAATCAATTGTGGTGAGATGTTGTGATGTTAATACTTGTGGTTCCAATGACAGTTCGGGCTGCCCAATGGTACCTTGAATTGTCTCTGAGTATGGATGTGGCTGTCTCCGATGTACATTTCTGTTCCTGCTTTTTTTTCCCATGTGGACCTTTTATTTCCACACTGCAGCTGTGCTTTTAAATATGTTGGCCAACAAAGTCACAGCAGTCACCTGCCTGGCTGGGCACCTTTTCATATATTTCTGTTTTCTTGTGAAGACAGTATAAAATCTTCTTTTGAATTGTATATCTATATATAGTTATAACTGACTGGGTGTGACTTTTTAGAAGTGGAGTAACTGCTAGGACTCTAATTCTCTGTTTCATTAGAGAGAGCTAGGGGAATTTTCTGTTGTTATTTTGCCATTGTTTTTCCAATTCCTCAGATATATTTTATATTTTGTTGATTTTTTCAACATAATTTAGGATTTGTGGTAGTTGTATCAGGTTATTTTTATTTTTTGTTTGTGTTAGTTTGAAATAGTGATTTCAGGCTTGTATGAAGAGACATTAATAATATGAAATGTATGTTATTACATTGAAAGAAAGAGAGGAGAGATTTTAACCTATTTGCTACAAGTAAATTAATATTAAGCAAAGTTAATTAAAATAATTACTCTTCAGAAGATGAGCATAGTACTCTTGAATATCTTGGAGAAAAAGACTTTAGACTCATTACAACTGAAGTCTTACATTGAAATTACTGGCTAAACTTTCTTCTTCAGAAAGGCAAAAGCTCCATTTCTTTCATATTAATATTATAAAATCATAATATCTGCATGTTGAATTGTTTTCCTCTGCTATTTTCAATTCCTTTCGTCATCCATTAAGTATCTAGTGCTTTGAATGACCAATTCCTTAAAATAACTATATTGCTTATATTGTGATGTAAATCTCAGTAATATGTGAATTTATCCCTGATTCTCATCTGGAGCTACATTCATATGAAATTTATACAGTTTCAACCAAGAAACATGACTATTTCAAAGTTTTCTGTTTTAATCAATAAACCCATTCTCTTTAGAAATATGTTCTCAACTTTTATATTGCTCCAGCATACATCATGTATTATTAGTACTTTTACTGAAATAAATATAAACTATGGAACATGAAGACAACCGCCTCCCCCTTATCACTTTAAAGTAAATCCTTGGGGACTGTTTTATATATAAAAATAAAAAAGTGCAATGCACCTGTTTATACATTAATAATCTAATGGTTAAGTCAATTAGACACAAGAACTACCATACCACATCAAGTCTCAATTTACTTAAAGGCACCAAAATATTAGTGTTCATGAATATCAGTTTTAGAAAATGACTAGTCACAACAAAGTTTATATTATATTTCAAATTTAAAAAATGAAAATTGAACCCAGATTTGTTGTCAATATCCTGTTTTCAGGAATACATTTATTCAGCAAACAGAGAAACCAAAAATACGGGTACGTCACATAGACGAAAGATATAGAAGCAGACTGTTTTTCCTTAAGATGATAAGCACATGCAAACTATGTGATTTATTCAAAGATACTATAAAAATTCATAAGAGGATTTGTGATCAGAAATGATGGGTAAACAAATAGCTGGAAAACTGTATATGTAAATTGAGCTTTCAATATAGGATAAGTTTACAATAAATGATCCAACAGACGATGATTTTATATCTCTAACAAACATCCAGTATTCTACATTTTCCCACTTATTCCTGTCCTCTTACCTCAGTTCCTGATCAATAGTATTCTACTTTCACGAGGTCAATTCCTATTAATATAACAAAGTGGGGTTTTTTTTGGTTTCTAGATCCAATAAATTTTAGTCTGTCGGAATAATGGTATGAGTTCATGGAGTTTGACTTGAATGTCAAGTTTGAAGATACTCTATTCAGGGTATTATTAATTGGCCTGAAAGAGCCAGGTACATACTATGAATACATAGACACAGTATACTAAGAGCAGGGGACTTGATTTCAGAGAAAGATGTAGGTCCAGGCAAGGTCCTGAAAAAAAGAAAAACCAACGGAGCAAACATCAATCAACTATCATTACCAAGGAATTGAACTGATCTCTTATGTGTCTGGGTGGCAGCTGTGTGTGTGTGTGTGTGTGTGTGTGTGTGTGTGTGTGTGTGTGTGTGTGTGTCTGTGTGTGTGTGTGTGTGTCTGTGTCTGTGTGTCTGTATGTTTGTGTCTGTGTCTGTGTGAGTGTTTGTAGAGAGAGAGAATTTAAGTGTGACTTCCATATTTACAGCCAATAGAGCATTGCTTGTTAGGGAGAAGTTACTCATATCAGAATTCTGATATTACTGTCATTTTTTACTGCGAAAAACACTTGCTTAATCCTACTTAAAAAGAGAAAAGTAAACTAACATCTTACATGATTGTTTTGACAATTAATTGGTTTATTGAAGGCCAAAGGGAGGAATTGGAGAGTAATATAATCTTTTCCCTCTCTCCTGAATATTACCCAGCAATAGCAGTGATTTCAGGAGTCTCCTGCTGTGTACTCACAGCTGAATTACTAATATGCTTAATAATATGAAACATATGATAGAGAAATAGATCAGCCAGCAAACACAAAGAACTAGTGATGAGACCGAACTTTTGAGCAGGGTTGCCACATCTTTTAGGAATGTAATTCCTTCATATGAACTTCAAATTTTGTGGATTTCCCTGTGTGATTAAAAGTTTAGAAAATGCTGTAAAAAGAGAATTCCTGTTCAGCCAAGTAGAAATTGCTCATGATCCCATCCTCTCGTTACAAATTTCCATTTCATAAAGACTCTCTTTTAGAGTGCTTTCATTTAATATACTTCAACACCTCACCCTTCCCTGTGGGAGATAGGGAGAAAGATAATTTTGTTTGAATATTATCTTATGTAAGTTAGTGTGCATGGGCATGATTTGTATCAAGTTAGTATTAAGTGTAAATTGGAATCATGTCACAACAAAAATATAATTAAAATCATGTAACAAGATTAGAAGTCATAGCATTTTGTTCATGAAAACATACATTAGATTAGTTGCAGAATTTCTATTTTGAGATAAACTTTATATGAAAGCATAATGCACTTTAACTAAGGGTTGAAACATTTTATTAAAAAATACATTTCTTAGAGATATTTTTGCTGCATAATTTTAACAAGAAAATGGTCCCAAAGTAATCATTTTTCTTAGTATGTTCCTGTTTCCATATGATTAAACTCCAAATTAGAAATCCAGATATATGATTTGATTTAAATTAACCACAAGTATTATTGAGTATAAGGACCCTCTACTCTCTATATTCTTCACACGATGATCATTAAATATGGTGAGTTTGAAATAATTAGTCTCTGTGTGAACTATGTTAATATTATTTACAATATGAGTGAAATGTTTAAAAAGTAGTATTTATTTTAGTTTAATTGCTCTGAAGAGAAAATGAATGATATTATCAAAGGCTAAAAATGATTAGATTTATTATTTAGAATTCAGGAAATGTTTTTGACCATACTGCTTACTGGAGCCTTCACAACAACCAGAGATAATTTATATTAATGAAGCAAAAATCCCACAGGTTAGACATTTGTGAATAGAAAAACCATGTATCTACATAACAAACATAGAAAATTTAGCGTATAAATACCTGAATATACTAATACAACTAATTGCAGAGAAAGTACTTGTTCTGAAAGGAGATAAAATTGCATTTATTTTGAAAACGTAGACCTAAGTATTCATTTGAATAAAAGATAATGTTTAAAACATCAGTCATTCAAGAAATAAGATGTACAGTTACTTGTTTTTCATGTCAATTATTATCTCTAAACTTAGTAGAAATATTAGATTTGTAAACCGAAAACAGTGCTTTGTAGGGAAACAGACATTTAGTTTCTTAAAAGTCATGACTATTTTTTCACAAACAATTGCTAAGTAACTTATTTACATTTTTATCATGGAATCTTATTTGATATATTTTTATTGATTAAATTAAATAATTGGCCAATAATAAAATAAATTATGCATGAGCATAGTCTATCTAACATAAGCATTTTATTCACAAGACATATCATGGCTCTCTTAACGAATACTAGAAGGCAGTATATTATTTACTTATTAATTTTTAGTTATTTTGTTAATGGTTATTAATTGTTAGAAGTGGCAGTTTCGTTATGCTCTTTCCAAAATATATTTAAAGCATTTGATTGTCCTCCCTGTATTTCCATTTCATTACTCCCTTCCTCCAAAAATCTTCTGTTTTTCACATCAAATTACATCTTTTTATATACACATATAAGCTAATTTGGAAGATTTAAGGTGACCTGCAACTTAATTCAAGATGTACAGTGGATTAACGATGAATAAAAACTTCAATATTTTTGTTATTTCTGAATTACTATATTATATATATATATATATATATACATATATATATACATATATATATATATATAATTACTATTATGGTTAGGTTTAGGATCCCAGACAGAATTAGAATTAGGGTTAGAGAAAAGAAAATTTAGGTTCAACACAAGATGACCTATTGCAACAATGATACTCACAGCACACTATATTGAAAATGAAATTTACACCATGGGGAGGATGGAGTTAGAGAGGTGGGTGAGGGAAGGGATAGTGGGAGAACAACAAAGAACAGGGCAACAATGTTCAACAAGAAATGTACTCATTACCTTACACATGTAACTGTAATCTCTCTGTAAGCCTCTTTACAATAAAATAAAATTTTAAAAAATAATGTAAAACAACACCTGACAGGAAATAGAGAAACACTTTAAAATTTTTAGTTTCAAAGTGCAAGTAAAATTTAGGCCTACATGCTTAGCAAGAGTTAGGTTAAATGTGAAATAGAGGCTTGCTATTAACATTATGATTCAATTATCTGTAGGTTTAGGATTAGGCAAGGTGTTCCAGTTAGAGCTGCGATTAGGATGAGAAAAATATGTAAGATATTGTGTAAAATTGCAACATATTTTAAGAAGAATGAATGGCATCAAGGTTAGAATGAATGAAAACCAATGTCTATGTTTCTTTAAACATTCAGATATGATTTGGTTTTAATTGTGAGCTGTTGTTTTAGTTCTTGTTAGGATTAGGGAAGGATAAACTTTAAGGTAAAATTTAGTTTTCCACTAAGAAGTAGAAGCAAAAAAATGACTAATTGAATAGAATCCAGACAATTTTCCTTATATTAACCATTTGGTGTTAATTCAGATTATTAGGATTAGGCTTCTGGTTAAAGGGGGTTGATGAAAGAGTAAAGAAATTGGTTAAACTGGTGGCTTGTGTCTATTATCCTAGCTACTCAGGAAGCTGATTCCTGAGGATTGCAGTTCAAAGCCAGCCCAGGCAGGAAAGTCTGTGAGAATTTTATCTCCAATTAACCACCAGAAAAAATGAAAGTGGTGCTGAGGCTCAAGTGGCAAAGTGCACAACTCGAGCTAAAGAACTCAAGGATCATGCCCACGCCTAGTTCTCAGGGATCCTGCCCAGGCCCAGAGACGAAATCCGAAGACCATCAAAAAGAAAAAAAGGAATGGTTTAAATGTTAAGTAAATCTGAACTTATTTTAAGTTCTAGGAATTCAGGAAAATCAGGGATAATGGAATTACAGTGTATTTCATAATATCAATATTTGAGATCAATCGGTATAATGATTCCTGTTATGGAACAAGATAGATTCAGAGTTAACAGTGAGAAAATCTGTAGGGTTTAGGAAAATCTGCAATTTATTTGAAGAATTACAAGTGGAATTTCAGCTAGGATGACACAGCGAGCATTTTACATTAATTTTAGAATTGGGATACTATTAGTCTCAAGGTTATCATTAAGATTCTAGACATGGTTAGGGTTAGAGTGTAGGAGAAAAAAATGATGCTCAAATTCTAGGTAAATTTTAGAATAAGCATGGTAAGAATTAGAATGAATGTGAACTAGAGTATTGCTATTAATATTAGAATCTACTTACAATTAGGTGTATGGTTATTCTCAATGTTCCAGTTAAGAAAGATTTAGTTTAGGGTTAGAAAATGACTAAGATATTGGGAAAAAAATTGAAGCTTATGTTTGGAAGTCTTATTTGAATGAAGTTAGGATGAGTGAAAACTAGTTTGCTTGTGTTAATGTTAGTATTGACATATAATTTTACTAACATTAGGGTCAGTATTTTGTCCTGATTATGATTAGTGTTATGAATAAGAAAGATTTTACTATAAAATTCAGTTTCCAAGCCGGGCACCGGTGGCTCTCGCCTGTAATACTATCTACTCAAGAGGCTGAGATCTGAGGATCACAGTTCAAAGCCAGCCCTGGCAAGGAAAGTCCGTGAGATTCTTATCTTCAATAAACCACTAGAAAACCGGAAGTGACGCTGTGACTCAAGTGGTAGAGCGCTTGCCTTGAGCTGAAGAGCTGAGAGATAGCGCCAAAGCCCAGAGTACAAGCCCCACGACCGACCAAAAAAAAGAAAATTCAGTTTTCACTAACAAGCAGAAGCAAAAATGTGAGACTGAATAGTAACTAGAGCATTATCATTATACTTATTTCTCAGTGATCATTCTTGTAATGATTAATGAGAGTTTTCCAGCCAAGTTTAGGTTGAGAATTAGCATTAAGTGATGGACAAGATGGTAAGTAAATCTGAAACTGTTTTAGGGAACAGAGGTTTAGGAAAAGGTAGAATCAATGGAAACTACAGTGTCTTTCCTGATTAGAAAATGTGAGGAAAAGTAATATAATGGATCATGTTAGGGAACAAGATCACTTCAACAGTAGAGTCAGGAAATTTTTGGGAATAAGGGCAAACTGAAACTCATTTCCAGAGGGCAAACTGGAGTATTCATTAGAATGAATAAAAACTAGAGTCTTTTTCTTAAACATTAGAATTGGACTATCATTAGGGTGAATGTTAGGTTGTAGTTCCAGCTGGGGTTAGTGTTAGTATTAGGGAAATGAAAAATTTAGGGTCCAACTGAAAGTAAATCTTCGAATAACACATCAAGTTAGAATTTGGGTGAATGTGAAATAGGAAACTGCTAATAATGTTAGGATTAGGGTATGATTAGTGTGAGGTTATCCTGAATGTTCCAGTTAGGGTTCAGGTTAGAAAAATGGCAAGATATTGAGTAAAACTGTGAATTACTTTAAGAAAGATAAGCTGAATCAAAGATAGGATGAATAAAAACTTACGTATTTTTGTGGCTTTAAGAATCCAAAGGCAATTGGTTCTAGAGTTAGGGTTACTTTTCTAATTTATGAACTAATGAAGTAAAGGCACAATTATTTCTTATAAACAAAGACAGTCACGATTTTGGGAAAAAGACTCAATTTTCTACATGAAAATATGTCTTAAAATGTTTTTCAACCAGGATTAAATAATAGTGAACAGGATGTCATTTGTTAAAATTAGGTAAGTTAATAATACAACTTTCAAAAATATCCAAACACATAGGTTAAAAACTCAGACATGTTATTGGGAAAAGAGCTATTTTTACTTCCTCTAGCAGGGAAATTCTGTGTGTGTGTGTGTGTGTGTGTGTGTGTGTGTGTGTGTGTGTGTGTGTGTGTGTTTGTGTGTGTATGCACCTACCACAGGTCTTCAACTCAGGCCTGGGTCCTGTCATCAGCTTATTCTGTGCAAGGAAGGCACTAAACCACGTAGCCACAGGTCTTCTTATTTCTTTTTAGTAGTTAATTTGAGATACCTATCTTATGGATTTTCCTGTCTGGACTTAATCTTCTGATCCCCATCAGTCCTTGCGTTAGTGTTACTGTGGTGCTACCATAAAGTGACAGTTCACTAAACTGGGAGCAATATAGAAGTACTTGTGCAAGATACAAAGTAACCAGTTCATTAATTTGGTAGCAACAGAGGATCACATTAGATTGCCTTCAAACATATTATTTCTGATGAGTTTATCTGAAGCCCAAAGCATAATCAAACCTATTAGCCTCACTGTATGAAGTAGCACATATTTATGGTGTAAAATATGTACAATGAATTAAATCCTGAATCAAAAGTCTTTGCTGGGTTTGCTTTTTAAAAGCAAATCAGAAATAGAGTGTCATTGAAGTGAAGTCCAGACTGGAGGAATGTAGCGAGCAGCAGAGCATCTGCTTAGTGTGAGTCCAACCCACAGGATCATAAAGAAGAAGTAGAAGAACGTCAAAGTGTAGGAGAAAGAGGAAAGGAAAGGAGGAGGAAGGGATAATAACGGAGGAAGTTCATAGCAGGAGAGAGAAGAGGAGGGGACAGGGAAAAAGTAGAGGGGAGGAGAGAAGGAAGAAAGAAACAGGACCCTGGGGAAGAGCCGCAAGAGGGGAGACAGGAGGAGGAAGATAAATGCAATATAACAACAAGAATTGTTGGAAAACATTTTGCATAAGTGATCTGCATGTGCTTGGTAGGATTATTTTCTAATCAGAGAGAGAGCTAGCAGAGTGACAATATGGGTGATACCTATTGCTTGGTCATTGTATTCTCTTTCTTCAGAGAGGAGTTCAGAAGAAGTCCTGAATTTGGTGTTTTATAGATATACTTCAGGATTTCTTTTTCATGAATCTAACATGGGAAAGAACTAAATGCAACTTCCCTTAATTAAAAAAAGAATAGAAGCTAATTTTATTTGTATTACTGTGCATGAAGAAATCCTGGAGATTTCTGGTTAACACAGAGTCCCCCATGCAAAAATATAGGACAAGAGGAAAGTAAAACTGTTTTTAAAGTATAATAGGTTATCATTGATGAAAAGTTTTTTTTGCCAGTTGTTCAGTGCTGCAGCAAAGCTGTGCCCTAGAGCCCTTTCCCAATCACCATGTTAACCGCCATTTCTGTAGTCCCTGTGGGTGTGAGTGCCTCCTCAGGTCACCCATTGAGAAGTGGGGCCCCCTCCCTTGTGGCGGATGTGCAGTGAGGAGATGTGTGTGCATGCTCCCCAGCATTGCCAGATGAGCATTGCTCACCCTACTGATCTCTCATCCCAGTCTCAATTGCTCCATTTCACCCAGGAGCTGGCATCCATGGAGCTAGAATTGAGTTCACTGCTTCCCTCTCCTCCTCCAGCTCTGCTGGTACTGGTCTGCAGTGTTGCTGGGTGCAAGTGCAATCCCAGAGAGACGCCATTCTAGGGTTGCCTGCCCCCATGGGTGTGGGGTTGGGGGGACACCATGTTTCTACAGAGCACAGCCCATGGGAGAAGGAAGGGTAAGCATGTAGTCAGCCCCTTTGGGCCCAGGCAGCCCAGCCTTGGTTCACCTCATCAGTCTTTAAGGTGGTCTGGGGACTGGAGCCATGTGCTGTCCCCTCTGCCAGAGGGCTTGTGACAGCTGCAGAAGCTCAGCAACCTGGAGCCCCTTCAGCATCCCCGTGGACCTCCATTTTCTTATCTCTGTGGACTCAGGTACAGGGCCATCCCTGCATATGCCCATCAGTGCCAGAGGAGCCTGGACTTGCACTGCACCAGCTTCTGCACCAGGAGCCCGAAGCCCCTTTGGCTTTGCTTTGTAGCCTCCTCTCTCATCCTTCTGGTTGACATGGGCCCAGCTCTGGGTGCCATTCTGGGGATGCTCCGTTTGGAGGCAATGGGCACACTTCCTACCCATGTTAGGCTCCAAATCAGGGCAATGGGTCTGGCCTTGGCAGTGTAGGCTGCACAGATTGAAGGTAGGGCTTGGGGTCTGCCCTGCCTTCCCTCCTGGCTTTGGCACCTGAGGCTGGGTAGATTGGTTTGGTCACTGATGGAGCTTTGTTGTCTGTAGCCCACCACAACAAGTGCTTCCCCTTTTGCAGCAGTAATGTCCTGTCCTCGACCCCCTCAGGGTCACCACACGGACCTCTGATTGTTCTACATGGACTGGGTGTGGGTGTCACCCCAGGACTCCCATTATGAAGTGCCAGTCCCCTTCATGGTACTGGAAACAAGAGGTGCCACATATAATTTCTACTTCCTAACATTTTCCTTCTCTGAGATAAACAGAACTGGGAGATATAAATAAGTTTTATTAAAAAATATATATAACTTATATCACTTCAACCTGTTAAACCACTGTAATATTTTTTATCCAGTAGGAATTCTTTTTGTAATTACTTATTTTACTTTTGAGTGTAACTAATATAATATATTTTGTGTGTAATTTACTATTCTAGTATAACTTCATTTGCACTGCTTACATACTTTTTTAATTCTGAGATTTAATCATGTATTTTTTGGATAAGAGTTTTGTTGTACTTTTATTTCAGATTCCCATAATGGCCTTGTAAATACAAACAATAAAATCCATTCTTGCTATTATCAAGTCCAATGATTTTGGAGACTACAAACTCAAGAATATAGCATTATATATCATACATTAATGTGTATCACTTTGTTTAAAACTGCTCCATAATATAATTAGTAATTTAGGTGGAAGCTACTTCATCTTGCATGCTAGTCCCTCTGGTGAAGTAGGACCCTAGTGTCAGCTTTCCAAAGTCGGGCCCTTGTGGGCACCTCTCCTGGCACTGTGGGAGAAGATCAGGGTGTAACTGCTGTTGGGCTAGGGCAGCTACCCGACAGCGGCTGCATGAATGACACAGTGCCACTGACTCACATGTAGCACCCACCTGCCCCTTGGACCTGGGCCCTGAAAATCAGCCCCTGGGAGCACACACACACCGTGGGGCGGTGACTGCCCACCTAGGAAAGAGTGAAGACCAAACAGAAGCCACATTGCAGATCGGCTTGTACAGTATTTATTCTCCATAGAGCAGGAGACAATTCCGCTCCGCTGTGGGGAGAAAACAAGAAAGACAGGCCCAGGCAGGCTGAAGCTAACTTTTGTACTCAGGCTGACAAGGAAACTTTCCTCCATGTACTCTCCAGCAGGTTAAGGGAAGCCCTTCCATGCTCCTTGTCCTTGGAGTAGATGTCAGGGACACTCACGTCTAGTACACCTGGCTGCTCTTTTGGGTTTGTTTGTTAATTAATATAGAGTTATTAATATATAGAGTTATATTCTGGGTTTTTGTAAAATGTCCTGCATCTAACCATTTGCCATGTTTGGTTTTTGTATTTTTTCCTGTAAATGCGTTGTGAAATTTGTGTTTTAGGAGTTGAGATTCAAGAGAAGTTGAAGAGGAGTAGAGAGAGCAGACATTTTTATCTCATTCCTGAATTTATAAGAAATGGCTTTAACTTTTCACCAGTAAGTATAATGCTGGCTGCAGGTTTGTCAATCCTCCGCAGAGAGAACAGCACTGGAGCAATATCAGTTCCAAATTTAAAACTCTACTAAAAAAGCCATAGTAATAAGAACAGCTTGATACTAGCACAAGAACAGACCTGAGGACCAATGGAAAAAGATTGAAGACTCAGAAATGAACCCACTGACTTATAGCCAGCTAATTTTTGACAAGGGAGCTAAAAAACCTAGAATGGAAGAAAGACAGCCTTTTGAGTAAATGGTGTTGGTAAAATTGGTTAAACACCTGCAGAAAACTAAAGCTAGATCCGTATATATCATCCAACAATAGAATCAACTACAAATGGATCAGAGACCTCAAAATAAAAGCAGACACCGCAAAAACATTACATGAAGGAATAGGAGAAACTCTAGGGCTCTTTTGCACAGGCCAAAATATTGTTAATAGAGAACCAGAAACAAAAGAAATCAAAGAAAGGTTGAACAAATGGGATTGCATGAAACAGCAGAGCTTCTGCAAGGCAAAGGTCATAGCTCGCAAGATCAATAGAAAGCCCACTTACAGGGAGAAGAGCCTCATGAGTCATAAAACAGACAAGTCTTATATCTAAAATATACTTAGGACTCAAAAACTTAAATCCCCTACAACAAATCATCAAAGGAAAAACTGCCCAATAACTACACGTGCTAAAGACTTAAAAAGAAACTACTTTGAAGAGGAAATAAAAATGTCCATTAGACACAGGAAGAAATTCTCAACTTTTCTAGTCACAAAAGAAATGCAAATCAAAACTGAGATTGCACCTCACTCCAGTTAGAATAGCTATAATCAACAAATGTCATAATGACAGATGCTGGAGGGGATGTGGCTAAAAGGCAACCCTACTCCATTGTTGGTGGGAGTGTAAACTTGTTTAACCACTTTGGAAAGCAGTGTGGAAGTTCTTCAAAAGACTCCACGTAGAGCTCACCCATGACACAGCAATTCCACTTCTGGGCATTTACCCAAATGATCACAAACAAGGTCATACCAAAGCTACCAGCACAACCATATTTATTGCTGTATTATTCACCATAGCTATGATATGGAACCAACTCCGATGCCCTTAAGTAGATGAATGGATCAAGGAAATGTGGTACACACACACACACACACACACACACACACACACACACACACACACACACACAAACACCCGTAATGGAATTCTATGCCTCCATCAGAAAGAATGACATTGTCCCATTTGTTAGGAAATGGTAAGACTTGGTAAAAATTATATTAAGTGAAGTAAGCCAGACCCAAAGAAACATAGGTCCCACGGTTTACCTTGTTTTTCCCATGTTTGCAAGGACTAATACATGTCTAGAACAAGCAGAGAAGATCAAAGGCTAGATACATATGACCATATACGAGGTGTTAGGCGAAATGTACCCCAAGTCAAAGACACAAGTGGCTTTTACTTTCTTGCTTTTGTTTTTAATATACTAATAATGAACTATGTGATTCTTTTGTAGGTTCATCCCCCCACATATAATCCCTGTTTTCACGGTATTTGTTTCCAGTGTTCTGCATCTTATATACATTTTTTGTAACTGGAGAGTAGAAGGGATATAGCAGAATGCTTAAATGGGGATGCAGGGTGACCCAATGTGACGATGAGATGTACAGGACACTATGTGGAACATGAATTTACAATTTCAGGATAGGGTGGAGGAGGAAGGAGTTGGACATGTGGGGAGGGAAAAGATGGTAGGGGAAAAACAAAGGAGGAGGTAACAATGTTTGATAGGAAATGTACTCATTACCTAGTCATGTAACTGTAAGCCCTCTGTACAGTATTTTTACAATAAAAATATATTTAAAAATCTCTGCCTGGTGTAGATTTCCAGTGCTGCCCTCGGCATTGTATTTTGCCTTTTCTGGCTGTGTTTAGGTCCACAAGCCCAGTGGATCAGTAGTCTTCAAGGAATCTTGATCCTGAAGTGGACTTGTATTGTCCAGTGGTGTTTGGAACCAGACCAAGGACAAGACAAAACCACTTCCATGGCATGGCTTCTTCATTCCTCATGCAACTAGGATTGCAAGCAGAATTTCTCTGAATTTGACTCCAGAAAACAATCACTGAATCAAAAGGCAAAGCCACCAAACACCGCTCTCCTCCCCCCATTCCTTCCTTTCTCCCTCCTTGGGAACGTAGAAAATAATTTTGCAGGTTTTGGCAAACACACAAATTGCCCACAACCTTCCCTGGTAAACTAGGTTGCAAGTCACTAAGTCATGTAAAGGGATAATGCCACAATCATTATTCTGGACAACATCCTCAGGTTGTTTGATGCTTTAATTTTTTATTATTGTTGTTATTGTTGGAAGGGGGGCCTGAACTCTGGGTCTGGGTTTTGTCCTTGAGCTGTTCAGCTCGAGGCTAGAGCACTACCACTTGAGCCACAGCGCCACTTCCACATTTTTCTGCTTATGTGGTGCTGAGGAATTGAACCCAGGACCTCATGCATACAAGACAATCACTCTACCACTGAGTCCCCTTCCCAGCCTTAATACTTTAATTCTTTAAAATTTCTTTTAGTCAGTCATAGGGCTTGTACTCAGGGCCTGGGTATTAACATATCCCTTAGTTCTTGAGCTCAAGGGGAGCCCTCTACCAATTGAGCCACAGTGCCACTTCCTGTTTGGAGATAAATATCTCACAGACTTTCCTGCCAGGATTCGCTTTGAACGGTGAATTTTTAAATTATATTTCTTCAAGTTGTTTATTGGTGCATTACAGTTTTTCTAAAATTTAAAGTTTGCTGTAAACCTTTGTTTTCAAGTAATCCAACAGCATTAAATATTACATTTAGAAGCTATCCTGTAGCACATCCATTTTGAAATTATTATGTTAAGATGAAATTCTTATTCTTTGTAGAAACAACCCATTAAAATCCAAATGGGAAATATGCTAATTTCAGCAGCCTTGAATCTTCTTCCTCTTTTTTTTTTCCTCTCCAGTATCTTTTCTTGTTTTGGAACAAGAGTCATGGACTGTCCCACCATTCAAAAGGAAGCTCATTCCATTAATTTAATGGAAAAAGAATTCAGGATGCCTGCATCTCAAGGCTACTTTGAGTAAAATGTTAATCTGATAATTCACGCCAGTAAATTTTCAATGTCTTTTTGATAATTTTTTTTACACCACTCATTAAAGAAGTTCCAGAAAGCAAGAATCAAGAATCATGTTCTCCTTTCTAAAGTTTAAAAAGCTAGTAATTCAACAAAACACATTCTATTCTTCCAAGATTCCATGGTGAAGAATTTCTCTTTTATCATAGCCCTTACCACTGACCCCTTCTTTCAAACTTGTAGCTTTATTCAGTTTTCTGGTTCCAGCCTTCATTTTGTTACTAGCCTCAGTAATCTCCTTATAGTATTTGACAATGAAATTCCATTTGTTGTGAGAGTTCAATTCATATTGCCAAAGGCAGATTTATGAGCATATCATAGAGCATAAAATATTGAATATCATTAATGTGATCATTTGCAACTATTCCATAAATCAATATAAGTACCACATAAATGTGCATCTTCATATGCTTTTTAAAATGGAAAGGAGTTACATATCTATATCATAAAATAATTCAGCTCACTAATAGAAGAGACTAAGCTAAACCTTTTTTATCATCCCCAATATTATTTGTAAAATTTTCTTTTCTCATTAACTATCACCTTAGGGCCTGCTTTTCCTAGCAACAAGATATAAGTTGATGTCCTTGGATTTTAGTCACCTCTTAGTAACTTTCCTTCCACCACCAGTTATTCCCTCCTGTAAAATACCTGAGGAATAACTTGTCATATTGTGCCTGCAAGAGGTGTACCCAAGTCGACTGTCTGTGCCCACTCTTGCTTTACTTTGGGAATGGAGTGGCAAAGACAGTGGTGGCAGGTATCAGTGGGCTGGATCCATGGTGTTAAGTATTGTGGGTAGCAGAAAAGAGTGGCAGAGAGTAGGATACTAGGGAAATGGTAATTGTGACTATAATTGCTGAGTTGCAATGGCAGAAATTGGGTAGCAGCAACAGCTTTGCAGGGGTTGGCATAGCTAATACAGGCATCCAGAACAGATTATCAGGGACAAAGAATCATAGACAAAATGAAAGATAAAAGTTGTGAGGGATTGTGGGGAACAACAGGGTAACAAGGTCATGGTTGTGCAAACTGGGTACCCAGTAATAGGGTAGAAGCAATGGGTATGGTGGACTGATGTGGTGCAGAGCTCCGGGTTTGCCTCTCCACATTTGGCTGTTAGATCTTTAGGGAACTCCCTCTATCAGCTCATTATCAGTTGTTGTGTTCAGGCACATACCATCTATAAATGTTTACTCCAAATAGATTGCGTTCTTTGGCACCAGCTCTAGGATTTTTGCCCTAAGCATCCTGAGAGACCACACTTCACAATGCTGCAGAACAAGCTCCACAAAGTGAGCTGCTATCACGTCATACAACTCTTGCTGCTCCTCTCCAGTGTCAATTATCATGGTAGGGAGGGATCTGAGTTATACTCAGCAGCAATGCTCTGGGAAGCTATCAATTCTTACCCTGGCATTCTGGGAGCTCCCTAGAATTGGTCAAGAGCACTTGCTAGTGCTCTTCCAACTTCTCCCTGTGGCTCTGAATACCCAGACTATTGTACCTCAGATGGGTTACTTAGATGTCCAAGTGGCCTCAAACTTGCTCCATCTTCTCTCTCTAGGTGTTCATTAGCTTCAGCTGCCTTTCCTTTTCCCTCCAAGTAGTTTGCTTCATCTCCACGTCCTTTGAATTCTGCTTCATATCAACCTGTGGCTTTCACACCAAGCCCTTCCACTTTCTCATCTTCCTCTCCAGCTGTGAATCTGGCAAAACATCTACATGTAACTTCTGTATCTGTTTATCAAGATTTGAGCTGGAATCCCAGGTGGTACTAGCAAACTGAGAACATGGGGAGCATCTTAAATACGCCCCTGCCATTCATTGCTCATTGAGAAAGATGTAAATGTGTTGTGGTCAGTCTCTCCTTTTCCATTTCTGGTTCAACAGTATAAAGTGAGGTCACAATGTGTCTACCAGGCAGCTGCTATGTCAGCAAGTGAACCAACCAAAGATAATTTAATGAGGGGATACTTATCAAATGTAGTAGGGTAAATGCACATATTTGTTGGACACTACTAAGGGCTTTCATCAAACGAGTTAATTTCCAAAATGGTAGACCAATCTTAGACTCTCCCCCTAGATCTTCCTGTTCTGAAGTCCCTGAGGACTTTTACATACAACTCAGACCTAGTAACATGGGTGAATAGAAAAGTGAGTGTGGATTAGTATTCTGCAGGTGTGCTAAGGTGTTGTCTTGTCATGACTACCATGAAATCAATGTCCTTTCTCTAACCTTCACAACATCTCTTTATTTGGCATAACTGGAAGATTTCTTAGTGTGTTGTTTTTTTCCTGCTAGTTCAGTGCACAGGTTAAAACATTAAGCATGCCAAACCATCAGTTTCTATTGTCCTAGTAGACATTTTGCATCCTAGGACCTCCCTTCCAGGTAACTCTCTTCTTGGGCCCTCATATGCATATGCTCACAGAAGTGAATATCTCACAAACCACGGAACATAGTTGCTCAATGATGATTAGCTCACACAGAGACTCAAGCAGTTTGGGTGTGGAGCCTTTCTGAGAGGCCTTGGACTAGGTACAGTGGTCAACATTGACAGTAACTCCTCAGAGCAATACCACTGACAGCAAGTGAGTCCTGACTACTACTTAGACCGTACAAGTCCTACCTAGGGTATGAACACATGAACAAACCCTGTTTAGCCTATTGAACAGTGCCCCCATCAATGAAATCATTTTGAGTGTAGGAGAAAATCTCCATTTGTAAAGCAGTACACATAAGAAGCACATGATACCCCACACTCAAAAGCTCCAGTAGAACAGAGTGTAAGGCTGTGTACACAGTTGGGAAATAGGATTCTGAGGGGTGGGAAGGGATGATTTTAGATAGCAAACTAAGAAGTAATTATAAGTTTCTGAATAATCTTACCTAATTTTCTTCTGCCCCTCAGATCCAATTCGAGAAGTGATGAAGGGTTTATGATCACAAAATGGAGTTTTTATTCCCAGGGCCAATCTCTAGGTGTTCTTGTTAGATCTTCCAACTTTCCCCTGATGTAAAGGGTCAGAAAGGCAAAGGGGAAGGGCGCCCCATGCTCAGGAATATAAATGGAGCTAACAAGCCACTGGAGTCTCTGATTTTCTTTCTTTTTTTATAGTGAAAATAGTGTACAGAGGGGTTAAAATTACATGGGCAAGATAGTGAGTACATTTCTTATCAAGCATTGTAGCCTCTTCCTTTGTTTACCCTTCCCATTCCTTCCCAGTCTCCCTTTGTACCCCCATCCACTCTCCTGCCCAAAGTTGTAAAGTTCGTTTTCGACATGACAACTTGTAATTCTCATTGCTGCAACAGGTCGACCTGTATCCTTACTTAAACGACTTGTTTTTCCCCTTCCCGTCACAAATTATACCAACATCAAATAGAGCAAAAGCAGGGCCTATACTGTGGGGGAGGGACATACAAAGCAACAAAGAAATAATCTTATAATTGCGTTAGAAACAAATGCAAGAAAGAAAAATAAACATTTAAATACATATCTTAGGGTTCATTTTCCTCACATCACCTTATCTGACCTTTTCTGCTGGACTCAGAAATATACTAGATATTGCAAATTAGGGAAACCATGGGACCTATGTGTCTTTGGGCTTGGCTTACTTCACTTAATATAATTTTTTCCAAGCCTTTCCATTTCCTAAAAAATGGGGCAATGTCATTCTTTCTGATGGAGGCATAGAATTCCATTGTGTATATATACCACATTTCTTGATCCATTCATCTACTGAGGGGCATCTGGGTTGGTTCCATATCTTAGCTATGGTAAATAATGCTGCAATAAACATAGCTGTGCTGGTAGCTTTAGTGTGGTCTTGTTTGTAAACATTTGGGTAAATGCCCAAAAGTGGAATTACTGGGGCTTAGGGGAGCTCTATGTGGAGTCTTTTGAGGAACCTCCATAGTGCTTTCCAAAGTGGTTGAACAAGTTTACACTCCCACCAACAATGAAGTAAGGTTTCCTTCTGTCCACATCCCCTCCAGCATCTGATGTTATTAGAGTTCTTGATTTTTGCCATTCTAAGTGGAGTGAGGTGGTATCTCAATGTTGTTTTGATTTGCATTTCTTTTATGGCTAGGGAAGTAGAGCATTTCTTCATGTGTCTATTGGCCATCCTTCTTTCTTCTTCAGAGAAGTTTCTCTTTAAGTCTTTAGCCCACTTATTTATTGAGCAGTTGTTTCTTTCAGGATTTGTTGTTGGGGAATTTAATTTTTTGAGTTCCAAGTATATTTAAATATGAGATCCTTGTCTGTTGTATGGCTAGTGAAGATCTTCTCCCAATCTGTTGGCTTTCTATGTATCTTCCTAGCTATGTCCTTTGCCATGCAGAAGCTCTGCACCTTCATGCAATCCCATTTGTCCTACCTTTCTTTGATTTATTGTGCTTCTGGGTCTCCATTAAGAAAATTGTGGCCTGAGCCAATGAGACCTAGGGTTTCTCCTATTCCATCCTATAAGGTTTTCAGAGTGTCTGCTTTGACTTAGAGGTCTTTGATCCATTTGGAGGTGATTCTGGTGCAGTGTGATATATAAGGATCTAGCTTTAGATTTCTACAAGTAGTTAACCAATTTTTCCAGCACCATTTACTGAAGAGGCTGTCTTTCTTCCTTTCTATTTTTTTAGCTCTCTTATCAAAGATTAGATGGCTATAGTTCTTTAGGCTCATTTGTGGGTTTTCAATTCTATTCCATTGGTCCTGAGGTCTGTTCGTGTGTCAGTACCAATCTCTTTTGATTACTATGGCTTTATAGTTGAGTTTGAAATTTGGTATTGATATTCCTCTAGCAGTGTTCGTTCCGTTGAGGAGCGTTTTTGCTACTCGGGGTCTTTTATTGTTCCATATGAACTTTTGAATTGCTTCTTCTATTTCCTTGAAGAATGAGGGTGGAATTTTGATAGGTATCACATTGAATTTGTAGATAGACTTTGGAATTATGGCCATTTTCACAATGTTAATTTTTCCAATCCTGGAGCATGGGAGTATTTGCCATTTTGAAAGTTCTGTTTTATTTCCTTTTTCAAGTTTTTTTTTTTATTTTTTATTTTTTGTGAAAATATTGTACAGAGGGATTACAAATACATGGGCAGGATAATGCATATATTTCTTATTAAGCATTGCAGCCTCCTCCTGTGTTTACACTTCACATCCCTCCCCAGCCTCCCGATCACCACCCCCAATCCTCCCCCCCCTCCCCCCACTCACCAACGTTGTGAAGCTCGTTTTCGACATGACAAATTGTACTTCTCATTGTTGCAACATGTCCACTTGTATTCTCAAACGATTTGTTTTTCCCCATCTCCTCCACAAGTTATACTGACATCAAATATAGTGAAAGCGGGGGTTATACTGTGGAAGGGACATACAAAGCAATAAAGAGATAATCTTATAAATGCGTTAGAAACAAACGCTTGAAAGAACAAACATTAAAATACATATCTAAGGGTTCATTTTCCTAATATCACGTTATCTGGCCTTTTCTGCTTGACTCATAGATGTACTATATATTGCAAATAAGGGAAACCATGGTACCTATGTTTCTTTGATCCTGGATTACTTCACGTAATAAAATTTTTTCCAAGTTTTTCCATTTCCTAACAAATGGGGAAATGTCATTCTTTCTGATGGAGGCATTGAATTCCATGGTGTATATATACCACATTTTCTTGATCCATTCATCTACTGAGGGGCATCTGGGCTGGTTCCATATCTTAGCTATGGTAAATAGTGCTGCAATATACATAGTTGTGCTGGTAGCTTTAGTGTGGTCTTGTTTGTAAACATTTGGGTAAATGCCCAAAAGTGGGATTGCTGGGTCATAGGGGAGCTCTATGTGAATTCTTTTGAGGAACCTCCATACTGCATTCCAAAGTGGTTGAACAAGTTTACATTCCCCCCAAAAATGAAGTAAGGTTCCCTTCTGTCCACATCCCCTCCAGCATCTGTTGTTGTTAGAGTTCTTGATTTTTGCCATTCTAAGTGGAGTGAGGTGGTATCTCAATGTTGTTTTGATTTGCATTTCTTTTATGGCTAGGGAAGTTGAGCATTTCTTCATGTGTCTATTGGCCATCCTTCTTTCTTCTTCAGAGAAGTTTCTCTTTAAGTCTTTAGCCCACTTATTTATTGGGCAGTTGTTTCTTTGAGGATTTGTTGTTGGGGAATTTAATTTTTGAATTCCAAGTATATTTTAGATATGAGACCCTTGTCTGTTGTATGGCTAGTGAAGATCTTCTCCCAATCCGTGGGCTTTCTATTGATCTTGCTAGCTATGTCCTTTGCCATGCAGAAGCTCTGCAACTTCATGCAATCCCATTTGTCCAACCTTTCTTTGATTTGTTGTGATTCCGGGTCTCTATTCAGAAAATTTTGGCCTGAGCCAAGGAGACCTAGGGTTTCTCCTATTCCATCCTATAAGGTTTTTAGAGTGTCTGCTTTGACTTAGAGGTCTTTGATCCATTTGGAGTTGATTCTGGTGCAGGATGATATATTAGGGTCTAGCTTTAGTTTTCTACCAGAAGTTAACCAATTTTGCCAGCACCATTTACTGAAGAGGCTGTCTTTCTTTCTTTCTATTTTTTTAGCTCTCTTATCAAAGATTAGATGGCTATAGTTCTGTAGTTTCATTTCTGGGTTTTCAATTCTATTCCATTGTTCCTGAGGTCTGTTCTTATGTCAATACCATGCTTTTTTGATTACTATGTCTTTATAATAGAGTTTGAAATTTGGTATTGATATTCCATCAGCAGTGTTCTTTCTGTTGAGTAGTGTTTTTGCTATTCGGGGTCTTTAATTGTTCCATATGAATTTTTGTGTTGCCTCTTCTATTTCCTTGAAGAATGAGGTGGGAATTTTGATAGGTATCGCATTGAATTTGTAGATAGCATTGGGAAGTATTGCCATTTTCACGATGTTAATCTTTCTAATCCAGGAGCATGGGAAGTTTTGCCATTTTCTAAATTCTCTTTTGATTTCCTTTTTCAAGTTTTTAAAGTTTTCATCATAGAGGTCCTTCACTTCTTTGGTTAAGTTAATTCCTAGGTATTTTATTTTTTGTGGGGCTATTACAAATGGAGTTGCTTTCCTAATTTCAGCCACACTTTTCTCATTGTTGGCATACAGAAAAGCCACTGATTTTGGGAGGTTAATTTTATACCCAGCTATTTTGCCAAAGTTTTGAATCAGCCTGAGTAATTTGGGAGTAGAGTCTGTGGGATTCTCTAACTACAAGATCATGTCATCTGCAAAGAGGGAGAGTTTTATTTCTTCTTTCCCTATTTGGAACCCTTTGTGTCTGCATCTTGTCTTATTGTTGTACATGGGCATTCTAATACTAGAATTAAGAGAATTGGAGAGAGTGGACATCCTTGTCTTGTTCCTGAGATAAGAGGAAATGGCTTTAGTTTTTCACCATTAAGTATAATGCTGGCTGTAGGTTTGTCATATACAGCCTTTATTGTATTGAGGAATGTTCCATGGATTCCTAATTTTTCCAGAACCTTCATCATAAAGGGGTGTTGGATCTTGTCAAATGCTTTTTCTGCATCTATTGAGATAACCATGTGGTTCGTATCCTTGCTCCTGTTGATGTGATGAATAATATTAATTGATTTGCGTATATTGTACCAGCTTTGCATCCCTGAAATGAATCCTGTTTGATCGTGGTGTATGATTTTTTTGGATGAATTGTTGAAGTCGATTGGCCAAAATTTTGTTGAGAAGTTTTCATCAATATTCATCAAAGAAGTGGGTCTATAGTTCTCTTTCTTTGATGAGTCCTTGCCTGGTTTTGGGATGAGGGTTATGATGGCTTCATAGAATGTGTTCAGTACTGAACTTTCTCTTTCAATTTCATTGAAGAGTTAGAGAAGTATTGGTGTGAACTCTGCTTTAAAGGCCTTGTAGAATTCCACGGTAAAACCATCTGGTCCTGGACTTGTCTTAGCTGGGAGGTCTCTTATTGCTGTTTGTATTTCAATGCTTGATATGGGCCTGTTAAGAATGGTTTAATTCATCTTGGTTTAGTTTTGGCAGGTCAATATTTGCTAGGAAAAAGTTTCTTACTGCTAAGTTCTCAAACTTATTAGCATAAAGTTTTGAGAAGTATTCCCTTAAAATGGTCTGAGTCTTGGATTTTTCCGTGGTTATTTTTACATTCTCATCTCTGAGTTTATTTATTGGGTGTGTTCTCTTGTTTTTCTGAAAAGATTTGCTAAGGGTTTGTGAATTTTGTATAACTTCAATGTTTCTGAATTTGGACAAGTTTGCTTTGTGGCCTAAAATGTGGTCTATTTGAGAAAATGTTCCATGTGCTGCTGAGAAAAACGGGTATTCAGATGCTGCTGGATGAAATATTCAATAGATGTCTATTAAATATAGTTGACTTATGCAGCTGTTTAGTTCTGCGGTTTTCTCTGTTGAGTTTTTGCAGAGTTGATCTATCTAGTGGGGAGAGTGGTGTGTTAAAATCCCGTACAATTAAGGTCTTTGGATCCTGTGGGATTTGAGGGAAAGTAGTGTTTCTTGGATAAATTTGGGTGCTCCATATTTTGGCGAATAGATATTTAGAATTGTAATATCCTCCTGAAGGTGAGATCCATTAATTAGTATGCAGCGACCTTCTTTATCTCTTCTCACGAATTTTAATTTGAATCTATTTTATCTGATGTTAGGATTACAACTCCTGCCTGTTTATGGGGGCCATTTGCTTGGTAGATTTTGTTCAAGCCTTTAATATTGAAAATGTGTTTGTTTTTATGGGCAAAATGTGACTCCTGAAGGCAGCAGGTAGAAGGATCTTGTTTTTTAATCCAACTAGACAGTCTACCTCGCTTAATGGGAGAGTTAAGTCCGTTAATGTTGAGAGATAGACCTGAGAGGTATTTGGGAATTACAGCCATATTATCCACCTTTTTTTGGCTGTGAAAAATGCGTTCTTCCTATGGATCTTGGATTCTCAGTTTGGGTACAGTTAATTTGCCTTTGTTGTGGTCTTGATTGTTTTCTATGTTTAGGACATCTTTAACAATCTTTTGTAGGGCTGGTTTGGTGGAGATGTATTGTTTCAATTTTTCTTTGCTATGTAAGTTTTTTATTTGGCCTTCAGTTATGAAGGAGAGTTTAGCTGGGTACAGTATTCTTGGTTGATAGTTGTTTGTTTTTAGGGCATGGCATACGTCATTCCAGGCTCTTCTTCCTTTGATTGTCTCTGCTGAAAAATCTGAGGTGATTCTAATCGGTTTCCCTTTATAATTGATTAATCTTTTCTCCTTGGCAGGTTTAAGGATCTTTTCCTGGGTCTGAATTGATCCTGTGTGGTTTATAATGTGACCGCGGGATGTCCTATTCTGGTGTGGTCTATTTAGCATTCTAAAAGCTTCTTGTGTCTGAATAGGCCTATCTTTTTGCATATTTGGGAAGTTCTCTGCTAGGATCCTATTCAACAAATTTCCTAGTCCATTAACTTCTGTTTCTAGGTGCTCCTCTACACCCATTATCCTTAGATTAGGCCTTCTGATGGTGTCTTCCAAGTGTTGGATAGTTCTATCATATTTCTTGGTCTTGTTTTCAATGGCTGTATGTTCTTTCTCTATCATATCTAGGCTGTGTTCAATCCCTGAGATTCGATCTTCTGCAAGGTCTAATCTGTTATCAAGATTTTCTACTTTGTTTTTTATTTCTTTTCCTTGTAATTCGTCAGCTTTGATTGCTTCAAATTCTTTGTTGAAGCTTTGTTTTAGATCTTGTATGTACTTCTTTACTTCCTTAATTTGGTGTTCAATGTTTATTCTCAAATCACTTAGTTGATTGGTTATGGTTTCCTTGGAAGCCCATTCCTTCTGTTGGGTTCCATTCAGCATTCCCTCTGTGGTCTCCCTGACTTTCCTCAGCTTTTTGTTAATGGATCCCATGAATGCCTTTAGTGATCTTTGTGTATTCTCATTCTTCTATCTCAATTCCTCTATTACTTTTTGCTTGGCTTCCTCCCATTCATGCCATTCCCATAGTTCTCTTTGAGTGTTTTCAGCCTGTTCAGGCTATTCCTGCCTTTCTCTTTGAATATTTAAAGCTTCTCACGCAAATCCTGTATCAGTTCTTGAATAGCTTCTTCACGCTCATGATATTCCTGTATAAACCTTTTAGTTGCCTCCTCTCTCTGCCTATCACGCTCATTGAGAGTCCTTTGTAGGTTTTCAGTCTTTTCCTGTATTGACCTTTGTGTTTGCCTCCTCTCTCTCCCTATCATGCTCATTCAGAGTCCTTTGTATATTTTCAATCTCTTCATTTATCATGTTTGCCAGCAGTGTTTGTAGAGCAATTGGGAACTCTCCTCTGGATTATTCATTATCTGTTCTTTCCCCTGATTATCATGAGTGGGAGTTGAGATATCCTTACTTGCCATTTTTCTTGTGTTTTTCCAGATTACTCTGCCCATTTGGGATGAAAATAACACCAGTTTTGTGCTAGAACACTAACTTAAGGAAAGCATCGACCAAAGTCTGTATTGGCACAGACAATCATCTGCAGATACAATCTAGTTCAACAGATATATCTATTCAACATCAAACAACTATATATTAATGAGCTATGAACCACAAAGAAGAATTTGGAAAACCAGAAATAATTAGGGTTAGGTAAAGATGTGGGTAAAAAATAGGAATAGAGTGATGTGGGAGAGTTGACTTTGCTTAGTCCTAATCTCAAAGCAAGAAATACTTGGATAAGATGAAAGTAGAGAGAGAAAAAAAGAAGAACGAGAAAGAGAAAAAAAGACACCAGAAAAAATAGAAAAGTAAAAATTCTTATATTATACAGAATCGAAAACAATCTATAGAGAGAAGAACGTGAATATAATGAGAGAAAAGGAGGGATATAGAGATGTGAAAAACTTAAAAATAATAATACTTAAAATACTATATAGGTATAAAGAGGTAGTACTGCTATTAAGGAATTGAAGTCTCAGAGGTTTTGAACTGAGTAATAAATTTGTGGATTAAGTGTGTACACAATGGGGGATAGGGTCTAATAGTCAACTACAGGTTTATCTAAGGATGTGCAGAGCAACAAATAAGTCACATAAAGAAGAACAAAAGAGAAGAAAAGGTGAAAAGGATAAGAAAGAAATAAAAAATATCAGAAGTTCAGTAGAGCTAAACAAAAAACAAAAAGAATTTTTTTAAAAAAAGAATGAAAAACGAAAGAAAAACGCACACACATGTACCCCTAAAATAAAAATTATAAGAGGAAAAAAAGTTAATAGGAAACAATTTTTTTCAAAAAAGGTAAAAATTAAAAATTAATAAAAGTTTTAGAAAAGAAAAAAATTTTTATAAAAGGTAGAAAGCAAAAAAGAAGAAAAAAAAAGTTTTTTGATTTCTTTTGGGAGGGGTGGGAAAAATCCTTTGTATCTCCCTTGTTTGCATAACCAGCCTCTTGTTGGAGTCTCTGGTCTGCTTGTGGTCTGATGACTTGGTTGGTTTCTTGTCAGTTTGTTTGAATAGGGAGAAAAATGCTCTGCTTTTCCCAGGATTTTGCGATCCTTCTCACAGGTTAGTTCAATGGGAGGGAGATCTGCTTTGAGTATCACAAAATAGGGAGATGGCTTTTTCCTCAAGTTTGGAGATGCTGTGATGAGGCTAGGTTCTGGGTAGAGTTGAAGCCTTTCAGCAAACTGTAGCTTTTCCCGAGGGCTAGTTTGTGAGAAACTCACAGAGCCCAGCCTGGAGCCACTCTCTGGGTTTATGTTTACTGAATTTCAATTGATTGTCAAGGCTGCTAAAGAGAGGGACAGACTCTGGCTCTGATTACCCAGTGAAGAAAGCCACTCCTCGGCCTGGCACCTGAGCTGGGTGACTTTTCCCTGGGTGGAGCTGAGTCTGGCAGGTCACGCCATTAAGTTCTTGTGACCTGCTAAATGACTCCAGTTTTCTTCCAAGGCCTGAGTTGGAGCTAGCAGCTCCACCAAGCTTTGTCAGTATCCACGATGGAGATTTCTGGCACTGGGGGGTGGAGGGGTTTCCTTCCTTCCTCTGCTTCCTGAGAAGGATTGAGGACGTCAGGCTTCTACTGACACCGAGTCTTGGTTCCTGGGTCATCTCTGGTCTGCCAACTGCAGGATGAAGATATCCGCTCCTTGTCAGTTCTTGCTGGTGTTGAGTAGAATCTGCTCACCCACCGCGTCTGGCTCCTTCGTCCCGGACTCTCTGTGATTCAGGTACCTCTCTGGGCTAACTCTCTGTCCTGTGAAGGCCCACTTGGTGTGATTCTCTGGCTTAGGACTGTTCACTGGAACTCTAAAACTGCTTTCTATGGGAGAGCTTGTTTAGCCTCCAGCTTTCCCTCCACCATCTTCCTGGAAATCCCCTTCTGATTTTCTTTATTGAAGATAATATTAAAGGCAGCTTGAGTTTCTAAAAACACAGTGTATATGCTATATGGCTCCTTCAGAGCTTCTTTCCCACCTAGTGTGTTTTGAGAGCAACAGTTAGTACAGTGCTTCCGTCTCTTAGGGGTAATCTTTCTCTTCACACAGTGCTTAAAGTAGACAATAGGAGGAAGTTGCCATTACATCTAAAAAAGTATGAAATAGCACACAGTAAGTCTTGCCTTGAATTCCTGGACCTAACAAGTTCCCAATTCTGAAGACAAAGTGATTATTGTTGAGTACTAATAACTTTCACTGAATGGTGAACTTAGAACACTTTTCCCAAGGCAGTTCTGTGCAGTACAATAGTTGCCACCAATAATCCTGGTTTTTAGGATGGCTGAGATCTATGGATCAATGAACTTACAGACCATGCAAGAGAGAAAAGTCTAACATATTGAGTCCCAAAAGAAGAAACTGGGACAGGAAGAGAAAACTTATCATTGCTGGAAAAGGAGGAAGACTTAACTAGGAGACTGTTACTCTGAATACGGACATGGGTATAATTATAAAAAAGTTCTAATTTGGGGCTCATCTGTAGAAACTATCATGTCAAACCTCACTAAAGCTAAAAATAAAAATTATAAAAAAAAAACTATTTGGATTTCAGTACTAATATCTTTTTTAAGGATTCTGTGTGTGTGTGTGTGTGTGTGTGTGTGTGTGTGTGTGTGTGTGTGCGTGTGTGTGAGTGAGTGAGTGAGTGAGTGTGTGTGTGATGTCTGAAATTATCTATGGGCGAGCTTTGGTTCTTAAAAACCATCATATTGACACTATCCTTTAGGTTTCCCATTCACTTCTGGTGGCATTCCAGCTCTAGTACATGATACACTCAATTCTTGCTTTCTTTCGGTTAACTGGAGATAAATATGTAATAGCTATGTCAACCTGAGTTGGTTTCAAACTATGATCTTCAGATGTGAGCCACTATGCAAGTTACTTAACCTTTCTGATTCTCAGCTTCCTCCTGTGTGGAAAGTGAAAAAAATTACTTTGTGGCCTTAGAATCCGGTGGAAGTTATGACTGGGTGCACAAAGTATAAGTGTTCAGAATGTGTGGACAGAGTCTGACACTCTCATAAAACTACTGATGTTTATATTGAAATGAATTCAAGGAATTGGATTTTTCTGTTCTTGTTTATCAATTTATGGGCATTGAGGGAACCACAGAAATTTAAGAACAGGGAAACAAATGCAGCAGTTGTACTTTTTAGTTATTATATTCACAATGAGTTATATCTCTTGTGGATAGGGACAGGAGCGAAAATCAGAGAGAGCAATGGAAGTGATTGTCAAACAAGAAACGAACTCATTACCGACTTACAAAATGGTGATCTGTATGTACACTACCTTAACAATAGCAATTTTAATAATCAGGGTTACGGATTCTCTCCTCCAGTTTTTGTAGGGGGCCTTAAGGCTCAGGCTGACCTATGGAGTTTTTGAAGGTCACATTATAAACTAATTAGTATAGAGTCAGAATCACTTAAGAAATGTTATGAAAAGTATTTCATTCTTAGTACTGGTTTCTCTTTGAGTGGCAATTCTATATGTTGTTGGCAGAGCTAATATTTTACTTCTGTTCTTTAGTACTTCTCGGGTGTTGAAATTCTTCTTAAAACTTTGCGACAGAGATCTGCTATATCTTGGCATCCTGCCCCTAACTAAAATGGTAATCAACCTTTGAAATTAATGTATTTGAGTGTGAGTTTTATTTATTGATTTACCTTGTTGGTGGTGGTGAACTCTGGTCATGGTTGCCATCCCTCAGATCTTCAGCACAAGAATAGTGCTCTACCACTTGAGCCACAGTACCATTTCTAGCTTTTTCTGCTTAGGTGGTGCTGAGGAATCATACCCAGGGTCTCGTGCATTCAAGGTAAGCTGACTACCACTTATCCACCTTCTCAGGACCCATGAGTGATATTTTTGTTCACGGTCTATCAAGCAAATCTATTGAGCAAATGTATTCACTTGCCACTAGACATATTCAAAATTATGAATTATCTGATATTTTAATGAATAAAACTGTTATCATTGTCTCCCCATGCTAAAAATATGAAGGAGGTATTTTAAATTAAAACTTCAAAAGGAATTTTAAGATCTTGGTCCTAACAAATCTGTACAGATGTTATTACATTATACAGAAAATTCAAAATGTTTTCTCTTCATGAATACAGATATCAAGGGTCTTTTAATACTTATTTTTAAATGCAAATTAAAAGGGAAAATCAGTCAGTAGGTAAAATTTATGTTGAATGTTAATTTTTAAAGAGGAAAATAAGAGCCTAGGTGGCAGACAAAAGACAAAGCAATATCAGAGCACTATATGCTCAATAATCAATAAGAATCTTTAATTGAAAAACTGAGATGGAATGTGCATATTAGGCAAAGGCAAGCAGTCAGAGCCTGCCACAACAAAGTAATACCATAATGAATATCTCAGAAAAAGGAAACAAATTCATTATCCTTATTTGCAATGATACACATAACCCCCCCCCCTACACACACACACACACAATTGAATGTATGCAACAGCTCAATCTACTCACATCAATTCAACATGAATCAAAGATCTTCCTGTAATATTTGAAACATTAAAAATTTCAAGCCTTGTAAATAATTGATAACAGATGCATAAGCAAGCATATTCTGAATAGCACTCTGCTATGGAAATGAGAGTTCATGGTGGTTATAACTACTTAAAACATCTCTGAATCTCAAATGAATAAAACAAGAGACAATCCGAATTTTGGGACTATATTTCTACCAGCTATTCTTCAAAGGATTAATAAGAAGTTACGAGATCCAATATTAAATACCAAATTAATACATTAATATGTGTAAGTCAAGTGAAAGACAGTGATCAGAAACTTATGCTGCCTCCAATTCTCAGCTGGCTACACAGTGTGTTGATTCTGCTGCACCAGCCCCACAATTGTCTTCCTCAGAGCAGTGGCCCTGCTGGGGTTGGTGATGAGAGCTGTGTGAACAGGAGGGGGCCACAGGGGAAGCTGAGCTGGGGCTGGGAGCGGTGGGGAGAGGATGGGAGGCCCTGGCAGAGGCTGTGAAGGGAGGAAGGAGATAGTAGGCCAGCAGCTCAGGCAGCAGCAACCCCAAAGGCAGCTGGGTTCTGGGTAGTGTCTGTGAGGTGCGGAATTTGGGGTGGATCTGCTGAGGCCTGTTTGCTTGGTGAGGAGAGGAAGGAGTCTCAAGTCCCACCCAAACAATGAGAAATGAGACAACCAATGGCTACAGAATTTCAAGAACACAGGCAGGGACTTATAGGTAAACTCTGGTGGCAAGGAGGGTAACAGAGCTGGGACTGTGATTGTCATGCATCTCTGGACGCCATTGGAAGTGAGCGAGGGCCAGCTACGCTATGGGTTAGGCCTTGCTCTCACCTTGAAGCAGGCACCAGGAATTTCCAGCACAGCCTCAGCCTGCCCCATGGAGCTGGCCTGTTGTGGGTGCTGAAGACCAGGCAGGTGCTAGGAGGCTATGCACAGCAGGGCGGAGGAAGCATGTCTAGTAGGCGCTGCTCTAGCGCAGCCAGGACCAGGGCCACTGGGGAAGTTGTGCCTCTGGATCAGGACCAGGCTCTGCTCCCCAAACAAGTAGAGTCTCTGGGGACCTGCTAGGTGGCTGCCACATGCGTGTTGTGAACTTCCTTAGTATGGCCAAGGAGTCTCCATGGAGAGACACATTTGCTCCTGTGCCTCTCCCATCTTCTGGATTCCTGCTCTCCTCCTGCCTCCTGCCATGTCCAATTACAGGAGTCAACTTCTCCAAGCTGCTGAGAGGCCATCCTGGAGATGCTCACAGGGTTTTCCAGGCTGGTTCACCATGCATGCAGGGCTCACATTCCTCCAGGCAATGTGCACCCCATTTCAGCTTGGCCACCCCTGCCTAGGGAACTATGAACTGCATTCTTACACAGAAAGCTAGGTGTACACAAGGCCATCCTGCAGTCTAAGGCACACTTTCCTTCCTCTTGCTCAGGGGCAAGAGGCCCAGGGGCAGCTATGGAGACAACTGCAACATCATGTTTGATTATCTAAAAGGAAGAGGAAGAAATCTTCATTGTCCCAGATACAGCTGCCCCTGGGGTTCTCTGTGTACAGTGGTCTTGTGCTGAGATAAGGATCCCCAAAGACCACCAAGGACCCAGTTCCCATGTGAGCACGAGATTCATTTATTGCAAGCTGGAGCCTGGACTCATAACCGTCTCCATTGCAGCGGATCAGAGTTGAGAGCCCCAATCCTTCAGTTAACAGGGATTTTATTGGGTATAGGTTTGAGGTAAGGGAGTTCCTACCTTGGCAGTTACATGATTAGTTGACATTTAGTGACTGAATCTTGTAACAATCTTATTGGCTAACATGTGCAAGCTAAGCAGTAAGCAGCAAACTGTTAACTAGCTATCTTAAGAAACAATTGTAGCTTTAGGTACCTTCCTGTCATCCTCTGATGGCTATTGCTAGGGGAGTTACGGGCAGAACGTTATTGGGACATATCAAAGTTTTTCCAGGAACTTGAGTTCTAAATTTCTCTAAAAGTCTTTATAATGGGTACTTTCAGTAAAGGACTTCACCATGCATACTTTCGGTAAAGGCCTTCAAAATGGAGTCTAAGTCCACAATTCCTGTACTTTGGCTAAGGCCTCTCACTAGGTGTGTGTGTGTGTGTTTGGTTTGAGAGAGTCAGACACAGCTAAGGTTTGGGGTAAAACACTTCTTCCCTTCAGCATTGAGTTTTGGTATCTAGTGGTTATCCCCCCTCCCCAGTTCTGAGTTCTAAAGTTGTCGTTCTAAATACTTTTATCCTTTGATCTTCTTGATATTCAGACTTCAAAGGTCTGCTTGTGAACTTCCACATTTGCTTCATGAAGGTGGTGCCTTTCTTCTAACTTTCTTCTAACTTCTAACCTTTTCTCTCTTTAAATGCAGTTTTTGCTGTTAGTGGTTTTATTTAGCCAAGACTCTTGTGACCCAGGCTGTGACTATTAATTCTGAGATTAGTTTAAGCCAATATGATGCTATCCTTTTAGTCTATCTGGTGAAAGAAGTTCAGCATATTTATTGAAATAATTTCCTGGTTGTAAATACAAGAAAAAGCATCCAATAGTATAAATGTACAATCGGTTGTTTTTAGTAAATTGTACACCAGTGTAATGAAAAAAATCTTTTTAGTAAAGTGAGTATATGGAATGGGAAAAAATCAAATATTATAAAACTTAAAAATTGATCAACTACCAAAAGAAAAAGAAAGACACTGATTGGGAATGAAGTACACATTTAACTGTTAATAAATAAATGAAATGTTTGAGATTCGTATCCACATAGAAAATACATAAGAAAATAAAGACGAAAGTCACTGAGATCCCATCTTATACTCCAGAATAGCTATCACCACTCAAATAAATAAACTGCTGGAGAGGTCGAAATAAATCAGGAACTGTATTTGGTTTTGTGGCATTGTAATCTTGTGCAACCCATAAGGAGATCATAATGGAAGTTTACACAATACCAAAAAGACATATATGTTGATGATCTTTATCACAACTGGATACATATTGAAGGAATATAAATCAACATGAACATCCATGTTCATGGCAGCAAAATTCATAGCAACCAAGCAACCATTTAATTCTGATTTAATTTTAATTATTTCTTTCCGTTTACTAGATTTGGGTTTGTCTTGCTGCTCTTTTTCAAGGAAGCTCAGATGTCTCATTAAATTGTGGTTTCAGGTATCTCCAATTTGTTAATGTAGGTACTCAGAGGTGTAAACTTGCCTCTGAATACTGTCTTTGCTGTGTCCCAGAGGAGCTGGTAGTTTTTTTTTCGTCATGGGGCTTGAACTCTGGGCCTGGGTGCTGTCTCTCAGCTCTTCAGCTCAAGGCTAGTGCTCTACCACTTGAGGAACAGTGCCACTTCCGAGCTGGTAGTTTTTGTGCTCATTTTTGTTGAATATCATGAACCCTTGAATTTCATTTCTAATGTCTTCCATGGCTCACTGGTGGTTCAACAGTGTGTTTTTCAGTCTCCATGAGTTACAAGACATTCTTTGGTGGCTTTTGGTGTTGATTTCTATCTTTATTCCCTTGTGATATGAGAGAATGCAAGGTATAACTTCAATGTTTCTGAATTTGGACAAGTTTGCTTTGTGACCTAAAATGTGGTCTATTTTGGAAAATGTTCCATGTACTGCTGAGAAGAACATGTATTCTGATGCTACTTAGTGAAATATTCACTGGATGTCTGTTAAATCTAGTTGATCTATGCAGTTGTTTAGGTCTGCGGTTTCTCTGTTGAGTTTTTGCCAAGTTAATCTATGAAGTAGGGATAGTGGTGTGTTAAAATCCCCAACAATTAATGTCTTTGGATCTATATGAGATTTGAGAGAAAGTAGTGTTTCTTGGATAAATTTGGGTGCTTCGTTGTTTGGCGAATAGATATTTAGAATTGTAATATCCACCTGAATAGGATATGTAGTATGTAGCGACCTTTTTTATCTGTTCTAATCAATTTTAATTTGAAGTCTATTTTATCTGATATTAGTATTGCAACTCCTGCCTGTTTACCGGGGGCGTTTGATTGGTAGATTTTGTTCCAGCCTTTCACATTCAAACTGAGTTTGTTTTTGGGGGGAAGTTGTGACTCCTGTAGGCAGCAGATAGAAGGATCTTGCTTTTTAATCCAACTAGATAGTCTATGTCGCTTAATTGGAGAGTTAAGGCCGTTAATGTTAAGAGATAGGACTGAGAGTTATTTGGGAGTTCCTGCCATTTTATCCACCTTCTTGGGGGCTGCGGTAACAGAGGTTCTTCCTATGGTTCTTGGATTCTCAGTTTGGGTGTGGTTTCTTGGCCTTTATTGTGGTCTTGTTGGTTTTCTACGTGTAGGACATCATTAAGAATCTTTTGTAGGGCTGGTTTGGTGGAGATATATTATTTCCATTTTTCTTTGCTATGGAAGTTTTTTTATTTGACCTTCAGTAATGAAGGAGAGTTTAGCTGGGTACAGTATTCTTGGCTGATAGTTGTTTGTCTTTACACCATGGCATACATCATTCGAGGCTCTTCTTGCTTTAATTGTCTCTGCTGATTAATCCGAGATGATTCAAATTGGTTTCCCTTTATAGGTGATTGATCTTTCCTCTTTGACAGCTTTAAGGATACTTTCCTTGGTGTGAATTGATCCTGTGCAGATTTTAATGTGATGGTGGGATGTCCTGTTCTGGTCTGGTCTATTTGGTGTTCTAAAAGCTTCTTGTATCTGAATAGGCCTATCTTTTTGCATGTTTGGGAATTTTTCTGCTAGGATCCTGTGAAACAAATTTCCTAGACCATTAACTTCTGTCTCTAGGTATTCCTCTACACCCATTATCCTCAAATTAGGCCTTCTGATGGTGTCTTCCAAATGTTGAATAGATCTATCATATTTCTTGGTTTTGTCTTGGATGGTTGTATATTCTTCTCTATAATATCTAGGCTGTATTCAATCCCCGAGATTTGATCTTCTGCATTGTCTAACCTACGGCCAAGACTTTCTACTTTGTTTTTTTATTTCTTTTTCTTCTAGTTGGTCGGCATTGATGGCCTCAAGTTCTTTGAAGGAGCTTTGTTTTAGATCTTGCATGAACTTCTTTAACTCCTTAATTTGGTGTTCAGTGTTTATTCTCAAATCACTTAGTTGATTGGTTATGGTTTACTTGGACGCCCATTCCTTTTGTTGGGTTCCATTCAGCATTTCATTTGTAGTCCCCCTGATTTCTTTCAGCTTTCTGTTTATGGATTCCATGAATGCCTCCATTGATCTTTGTCTATTCTCATCCGGTTTTCCCAGTTTCTGTATTTCTCTTTGATTAGCTTCCTCATGTTCACGGAATTTCTGTAGTTCTTTTTGAGTGTTCTCAGCCTGTTCACGCCATTCCTGACTTTCTCTTTGTCTGTTCTCAGCCAGCTCATGCAATTCCTATCTATGTCTTTGACTGATCTCAACCTGCTTATGCAATTACTTTATTTCTCTTTCAGTGTTCTCAATCTGCTCACAAAATTCCTGTATCAATTTTTGAGTAGCTTCCTCAGGCTCATGAGTCTCCTGTATTGATCTTTGGTTTACCTCCTCTCTCTACCTATCATGCTCACACTGATACCTTTGCAAATTTTCTCTCTTTTCATGTTTATCTGTAGTGTTTGTAGAGCTTTTTGGGAATGTCCTCTGGATTATTCATTATCTGTTCTGTCCCCTGATTGACATGAGTGGAAGCTGAGATCCCTGCACTTGCTATTTTTATTGAGTTTTTCTGGCTTGTTCTTCCCATTTGGGATGAGTATAACACCAGTTTTGTGCTCGAACACTATTTTAAGGTAAGCATCAACCAAAGTCTCTAGTTACACAGTCAAAAGTCTGCAGATACAATCTAATTCAAGAGATAGAATCTATTCAACATCAAACAGATATGTCTTAGTGGCCAAAGAACAGTAAAGGAGAATTTGGCAACCAGAAATTATTAGGTTTAGGGAGAATGTGGAGAAAAATAGGATTAGTGGGATGTGGGAAGATGAGGGAGAGTGGAATTAAATAAGTCTTGATCTCAAATAGAAAAATGGATTGGACAGAATGAAAATAGAGAAAAAAGAAAAAAAGAATAAGAGAAAAAAGAAGAAAACGAAAAAAGAGACAAAAAATGGGAAAACAAGAATTTACAATTAAAATGTGAAACCTTTAAAAACTGCAAGTTTGAAGAACTAGTATTCAGAGAAGAATGGGGATGGGATTAGAGGAGGGGAGGGATCGAAAGGAGACATGAAAAACTAGAAAAATAAAAACCTTTTAAAATATTATATAGGAGGCTGGGAAGGTGGCTCAATGGTAGAGCGCTTGCCTTGCATGCTCAAGGCCCTGGGTTCAATTCCTCAACACCACATAAGCAAAAAGAAAAAAGCCGGAAGTCGCGCTGTGGCTCAAGTGGTCGAGTGCTAGCCTTGAGCTGAAGAGCTGAGGGACAGCGCCCAGGCCCAGTGTTCAGGCCCCACGACCGGACCCCAAAAAAATAAAAAATAAATAAAAAATGGAATATTATATGGGTATAAATAGGAAATATTGCTATTAAGGAGTTTAAGTCTAAAGTTTTGAGTTGAGTAATAAATGTCTGGATTAAGTGTGTACACGTTGGGGGATAAGATCTCATAATCGGCAACAGGTGTATCTGAAGATGAGCAGAACAGCAATTAAGTCACACTGAAAAGAATGAAAGAGAAGACTTGAAAATAATGAGAAAAGAAAAAGATAAAAAAATGATCAAAATGTCAGTAGAGATTTTAAAAAAGCATACACACATATACACCTAAAATTAAAATTATACCAAGAAGAAAAGAAAAAATAATACAAAAATTTTTTTTTTTAAAAATTAGAAATTTAAAATTTAAAAAATATTTAAAAATAAGGTACAAGAAAAGAAAGTCTTTGTTTTTTTTTGGGGGGGGGAGATGGGAAGATTCTGTATGTCCCTTTTGTTCATAACCAGTCTCTTGGTGTAGTGACTGGTCTGTTTGTGGTGTTTGGTTTTCCTGTGGCTTGATTTGTTACTTAAGTCAATTTGTTTGGGCAAGCAGAAAAATGCTCTGCTTTTCCCAGGATTTTGTGATCCTCCTCCCAGGCTAGTTCAATGGGCTATAGGTCTGCTTTGAGTATCACAAAAGAGGGAGATGGCTGTTACCTCTTGTTTGGAGATGCTGTGATGAGGCTAGGTTCTGTGTAGAGTTGAGGCCTTTCAGCAAACAGTAGCTTTTTCCTGAGGGGCTAGCTTCTGAGACACTCACAGTGCCCAGCCTGGAGCCAGTCTCAGGGTTTATGTTTAATGAATTTCAATTGATTGTCAAGACTGCTGTAGTGAGGGGCAGCCTCTGGCTCTGTTTATGCAGTAAAGAGAGCAACTCCTGGGGACAGATTTTCCTGTGGCTGTGGTGGGTGACTGTTTCCTGTGTGGAGTTGAGCCTGGCAGGTCTGGGCAGGTTCCTGTGACCTGCTAAATGACTCTCTGTTTTTCTCTCAAGGCCTTAGTTGGCGCTAGCAGCTCGGCCGGTCCTTTGTCAGTATCAAAGATGGAGATCTCCGGTAGTAGGGTGGGGGATGAGTGGCCTTCCCTCCTCTGCTCCCTGAGAAGGAGTGAGGACGTCAGGTTTCTACTAACACCGCCGGAGTGTTGGTTCCAGGTTCATTTCTGGTCTGCGATCTGCAGGGTGAAAATATATGCTCTTTGTCAGTTCTTGCTGGTGTTGAGTAGAATCCGCTTACCTGCTGCATCTGGCGCTTTTGTCCGGGACTCTCTGTGTTGCAGGTATGGCAGCTATGGCCTCTGCCGTGTTGGTGGCAGCCGGCAAGTACTCAGATCTGTCTCTTTGCCTGGATTTTCTCTCTCTGGCCACACTCTCTGTACCATGATGGCACACTTGGTGTAATTTTCTGGCCTAGGACTGTTCACTGGAACACTAAAACTGCTTTCTATGCAAGAGCTTGTTTCACCTCCATCTTCTCCGCCATCTTAGTTCTTCACATTCTTAGATATGTTTTAACATCGATGTATCCAATGACAAAGACACATTGCTTAAGTCACCATTTTGATGACTGAAAAGAAACCATGCTGCAATCTCATTATATGGCAATTTTCTGGCTTAAAATTCTTTTAGATTAAAAATTGATGGGGGAGAATGAACATTCTATATTCAATTTTATATTTTCCTAATTATTTTAATATACTTTACAATATTATATAATGTTAAAACATTACTACTTACTTAGTTTTTGGATTTCTAAATTGGACAGAGTAAAAGTTCTATTCATTCACAATATTAAGACCATAGAGGGTCCATTATGTTCAAGACATTTTAAACTTTTTATTTGTGGTCCTAAAAGGTTGTGCTGGGGAATCAAGTCCAGTGCTTTATGTGTCTTAGTCTACCGCGTGCCTGAGCCTGATGTGACCTGTGGTTTTACTGTCACTCAACTAGAATAAAGAAAAATTTCACTAAGAAGGAAAAATTACTTGGTTACTTTCTCCAATATCTCTCGCATACATAAAGTAATATTATTCTATAGTGACAGAAAATGGTGTTCCTTTTAGCAGTAACTGTTTATTTTTTGTAGGCCCACTCTTCACTAAGTCTTGCGCCTTTCCAATTCCCTCTTCCCATAAAACATGATTAGATCCACTGGAAAACCACTTCCAGTCAGCCTCCTCCTTAAAAAGTCAAAACTTAACTAACATACCACCTGGTAGTCCCACTATAAATTTTCAAAGGCCTGACTGCAATCAGACTCCTTCTGAAAGCCTTCCTTTGCTACAGGGAAAGTCTTCTTCAACTCCAGCCCGTCCTGCAATCCCTGCTATGCACCACCAGAAACCAGGATACAGCCATATCTCCTCCTTCTATATCCTGCTTTGCTGCACTAAGAAACCCGCCTACATCAGGCCCCTCCCTCGAATCCTCAATTCATCCATCAGATACCAGGCCCATAACTACTCTAGTCCTTCATAGTCCCATTGCTCCCATATCCTAGTACCTCCAAGCTCCTCCCTTCCCTTTCATACCCCACCCACAACCAGCCTTCTCTCACAAGCCCCTCCACGTATCATCAGAAACTTCACCCACAACTAGCCTACTTCTAAATGGCGTAACCTCTCAAACACAACCCTGAACCTACTTCTTCCCACAAAGCCCATAATGCTATACCAAAAAACCTTCACTTCCCTATAACTGCCCTTGAAGCCACACCTTGCTTGGCTAGAAGTTTCTCACACAGCTCATCGCCTGCCTGGAAAGTCAGCCATGCTCCAACACAAGCCTCTGAAAAGATGACTTTCAACTCATCTCTCTAATGAATAATTTTGGAGTTGCTTGCCTTAGTATGTATCAGAGATTTTTGTAACAGAAATTCTCTACCAGAACCCATTTTGAATTTCCTCCTTTCACTAAAGTGACCTTTGGAAAAGATTGAAGTAAGATTACACAGGTGAAATGCCAGAAATAAAAACGTATTTGAGAACATAACAAAATAATGATGAAGATCCCATTCAATGTGCTTGAAATTTTCTAACAAAAGGAACTTAAGAATATTTAACTGCAGACTTTGTGAAGACTAGAAGACAAAAATACAAGAAATGTCCTATTATACCATGGTTCTGAAAACAAAACAAAACCAAGGAAAGACAACATAATGAGACAGAAGGGAATGAACAACTTGTACATAGAATGAAAAACATACACAGAATCAGGTAAAAATAATTTTGGTCACAAAATTTTGTGACCAAAATTATTTTTATTACATATATATTTCATTGTAAATTATATATATATATATATATATATATATATATATATATAATAAATATTGTACTTTGCTAACCTGTGACTTAATATAGGTCTCAGCAGGGATCTGCCCAAGTAATTGTGTAGTTAGTCAATTTCATCATTGCAAGATCATCAGGATGGTAAACTCCCACACACGTTAACATACCTGCAACAACACTGGACATACACTCCTATTGGTCCAACAGAATAAGCCAGACATGTATTTTACCAAAGCATTGTATGCTATGGTTTATTCAGGCGTGAAACAAAATGTCTCTGCCCAGAATTAAATGATGGCATTTATAGCTAAAATGATTTAGGGTCATTATTGACATCTAATGCATGCTGAGGTTTTTATTTATACCTCTCCTTTTCCCTTTCTTTTTTCCTCCCTTCTTTCTTTGCTTTTTCTTTCTTTCTTTCTATTTTTTTTTTTGGGGGGGGGAGTCCGGTCGTGGGGACTGAACTCTGGACTTGGGTGCTGTCCCTCAGTTGTACAGCTCAAAGCTAGTGCTTTCCCAATTGAGCCACAGAGCCACTTCCGGCTTTTTTTTTCTTTGCTTATGTTGTGCTGAGGAATCGAACCCAGGACTTCATGCATGCAAGGCAAGCATTCTACCACTAAGCCACCTTCCCAGCCCCTTTTCCTTTCTGTTTTCTTTCTTTCTTCCTTTCTTCCTTTCTTTCTTTCTTACATTATTTCTTCCCTTTTATTTCCTCTTTTAGGAAATGAGTATGAATTTAGATATTTTGTTTGTTAAATAAGTATTCTACCATTAGAACATCCTTTTTCGATTTATTTACTTTGCTCATAGGTTTTCAATTTTGCTGAGGGCTTAACAGAGGCTAAGTTTTTCACTTCTGTCTGCCAAATAGCTGGGATCACAAATGCATTCCAACATGCCAGGCTTTAGGATGATATGAGACTCTTAGTACTGTCCTTGCACATTGGTCCTGAAATGTGATCTTCTCAAATTTTACCTCTTCAATTAGTGATGTGAGTTCCAGTAGGCTTCTCTCTCAGTATATATCATCTAAATGAATTATTGAAGGCAATTTCATTTTAATCTCTTTTTCTTTGCCAGTCCAGGGACTGTTACAGTTTTATTTATATACAGTTTTTGTGTATATGTGCACATTAGCTTTAAAATATTACATTTTGACCGATTTTTTTTTTTTTTATTTTTCTTGGTTATGGGGGTTGAATTCTGGATCTAGGCGTTGTCCCTGAGCTCTTCAGATCAAGGATATCACTTTACCACTTGAGCCACAGTGCCACTTCCTGTTTTCTGGTGGTTAATTGGAGGTAAGAATGTCACGGATTTCCTGCAAGGGCTAGCTTTGAACTACCACCCTCAGATCTCAACTACTGAGTAGCTAGGCTTAGAGGCATGAGCCACTAGCACAAAGCTAAATTGTTACTTATTTTAAGTTCTATGATATAGTTGAGGGAGTATAATGAGTGTGTAGAAAGGTAACTTTCAAGTGATCTCTCTAAATAATTTCAGAGTTTCATTTTCATAATATTTATTTCAGTGGTTAATGACAGAAGCTCCCAAAGTAACAAAATGATCCTTCATGTTCTCCTTCCCATGGGTACTATTGGAAGAGAATGAGTGAGATCTCAGTCTAAGATAATGTGTACTTGAAATTATAAAAAATTAGTTTGATGATACATCAAGAGCCAGCTAAAAGAACATGCTTTTTATTTTCTAAAGAAAAGAATGTCATACAAGTATGTTTATTGCCAGGCTTTTTCATCTGAAAAACAAAGAAAAAACAATATCATAAAAAAGCTGAAAGGGATCAGCAACCATGTAAGAGTGATATAGCATTGGAAACTTTAAGACATGAATTGGTTCAGGTAAAATAATACTCTGGGAAAGGTATCTGTGAACTAAATTTATTCATTGTAATTTTTTATTTTTAATTATTATGTTGCTTGATATATAAATACATACATGTATATGTATGTATGTATGTATACATGTATATATATGTATGTATATTTATGTATATCAACCCTGCAACACCACTGCACATGCAAACTTATGTGTTCATTGTAAGCTAGAACTGTGTTTTACCAAAGCTTTATATATAGTGTGTTATTTTTTCATTTAGGCTTGACACAAAATGTGTTTGCCCCTTAAATAAATTATGGCATTTATAGCTACAATAATTTAGTGTAAATGTTTACATTAAACACATGCTCAGTATGAGTTGTTCTTTGTTTCCTTTTCTTATTTTATCTTTAGGATGTTGATTTGAGTTTAGATTTTGTGTTTGCCAGACAGGTATTCCACCACTGGAGTCACTCTAGCAATCCTTTCTTGTTTAAGTTACTGTACTCATAGAGTAGCAATTTTTGCACCCATCCCAAAAAGCAGGGATCATGATTGCATTCCAATATCCCTACCTTGTAGGTTGATATGTTTGATACTTTCCTTCTTTGATGGATTCAGAACAGTGATCCTCTCAAATTCTATCACTTTAGTTAATGGTGTGAGCTCCAGTTCTGCCTAGCTCTAGATGGTATTATGGAAATAAATGATTACAGGTAATTTGAGTTAATCATTGGTTAATATAGGTGATTTGATATTAAAATATATGGTGAGTTTGAAAGTAAGAAAAAGAAAAAAGGAAGAAAGGAAAAGTAAGAAAGAAAGAAAGAAAGAAAGAAAGAAAGAAAGAAAGAAAGAAAGAAAGAAAGAAAGAAAGAAAGAAAGAAAGAAAGAAAGAAAGAAAGAAAGAAAGAGAAAGATAGAAAGGAAGAAAATTATTGAGAATGAATTTTTTGGAGTCAGGAATCACATGGTAGAGGTACTACCTGTATTGTGTATTAGGTTTGCCCCAGGCCATGCAGACCCTTTGCACACACCTTCCCACTTCTTGACTAAGTTTCCACCCTTTGTTTTCTAGGTATTTGGCACACCTGGAGGCAGCCACCTCTCCCTCCTGCTAAGTCACAACCAGGTCAGCCTCTTGTCACACTTTCCGTCTAACCAGAGGTGAGTCCCAGATCTTAAAGTCACATCTAGATCCAGTGTGGCCAGAATTTTCCCCCACCTGGCCACACCTCATCCCTAGATACGTCCTCGCCCGATGTTGGGTCACCCCATTTTTTGTACATGCCTTTCTACCATGCATGGCATGGGTAGCAGTTCAGTAAATAACTACTTACCTGACTGAATACCGTGTGGTGTTCTCTTCATTGACTACTTAATGAAACTCGCCTAATTAATATGCTTTACACTTAAGAATTTCTAGTAATGAATCCATAGATACTTTTGTGACACATGTGAGTTCAGTATCTACAAAACATATGTACTTACTCATCATTTAACAATATAATTCTGCCTGGAATCTTTAATAGCACTTTAATTAACCATAAAGTCTATTTTCTTTGCTTTCCTTTGTTTTGTTTGTTTTTTGCTTAAAGTAATAAAAGAGTTAGTGGGACAATCTGAAAGGATCTCTGACTTCATATTTTCTCATCACCCTGGGCTACAACCTGTGTGCTACCAGCTCAGACGATGGGACTTTGAAATTCTGGAAAGTAGATGCACATCTTAATTACCCATGCCTTCGGGATTTCTGATTCTTTTTTAAATGTAATTGTTACGTAAGTATGTACAGTGAGGTTACCATTTCACAAGAAATTCAGACATTTACATGTTTATTTATATTTTTTGTCAGTTGTGGGGCTTGAATTCAGGGCCTGGGCACTGTCCCTGAGACTCTGGGGCTCAAGTTGTGTAGCACTCTACAAATTGAGCCACAGAGCCACTTCTGGCTTTTGAGTTGTTAATTGGAGGTAAGAGTCTTATGGGCACTTTCATTCCTGGGCTGGCTTTGAACTTCAATCCTCAGATCTCAGCCTAGTGAGTAGCTGGGATTACAGGTATGAACCACTGGCACCTGGCTTGAAATGGTCTTGTATGTGTGTGTGTGTGTGTGTGTGTGTGTGTGTGTGTGTATAATCCCTCCATGGAGAGGGATTATAATTATGTGGGCAAAGTAATGAGTACATTTCTTATCAAGCATTGTTGCCCCCTCCTTTGATTCCCCTTCCCATCCCTTCTTATCTCACCCACACACACCTCCCCACCCCCCCAACCCATACTCACTCCCCTCCCCCGGGCAAGTTTTAATGTTCTTTTTCCAACATATCATCTTTTATATCTCATTGTTGCAAAGGGTCCAACTGTATCCCTATTTAAACAATTTGTTTTTTCCCTTCCATTCCACAAATTATACCAACATCAAATACAATGAAATCAGGGATTATACCATGGGGGAGGGACATACAAAGCAACAAAGAAATCATCTTATAAATATGTTAGAAACAATGGCATGAAAGAAAAAAATACATTTGAATCCTTATCTTGGCGTTCATTTCACCTAACATCAACTTATCTGAATTTTTCTGCTTGTCTCAGACATATGCTAGTTATTGAAAATAAAGGAAACCATGGGACCTGTTACTTTGGCCCTGGCTTACTTCATTTAATATAATTTTTTCCAAGGCTTTCCATTTCCTAACAAATGGGGCAATGTTATTCTTTCTGATGGAGGCAGAGAATTCCATTTTGTATATAGACCATATTTTTTTGATCCATTCATCTACTGAGGGGTATCTGAGTGGGTTCAATATCTTAGCTATGGTAAATAATGCTGCAATAAACATAGTTTTGCTGGTAACATTAGTATTGTCTTGTTTGTGATCATTTGGGTAAATGCCCAAAAGTGAGATTGCTGGGTGATAGGAGAACTTTGTGTGGAGTCTTTTGAGGAACCTGCATACAGCTTTCCAAGGTTTTTGAACAAGTTTACACTTCCACCAACAATGCAATAAGGTTCCCTTTTTGCCACATCCCCTACAGCATCTATTGTTATTAGAGTTCTTGATTATACCCATTCTAACTGGGGTGAGGTGATTTTTGTTTTGATGTTGTTTTGATTTGTATTTCTTTTATGGGTAGGGAGGTTGAACATATCTTCATGTGTCTATTGGCCATCCTTCTTTCCTCTTCGGAGAAGATTCTCTTTAAGTCTTAGACCCCTTATTTATTGGGTAGTTGTTTCTTTGAGGATTTGTTTTTGGGGGATTTGATTTTTTGGGTTCCAGGTATATTTTAGATATGAGACACTTGTCCGTTGTAGGGCTAGTGAAGATCTTCTCCCAGTATGTGGGCTTTCTATTGATCTTGCTAACTCTTTCCTTTGCCTTTCAGAAGCTCTGCAATTTCATGCAATCCCATTTCTCTAAACATTTTTTTTATTTGTTGTGCTTCTTGGTCTCTTTTACAAAAATATTGGTCTGTGCCAAGCTGACCTAGTGTTTCTCTTATTTACGGACTCCACTCTCAAATTATTCAAACTGATTCAAAACTTTGGCAAAGTAGCAGGATATAAATTTAACCCTCAAAAATCAATGGCTTTTCTGTATGCCAACAATGAGAAAAGCGTCGCTAAAATCAGGAAAACAACTCCATTCATAATAGGCCCACACAAAATAAAACATACCTAGGAATTAACTTAACCAAAGACGTGAAGGACCTCTATGATGAAAACTTTAAAAAAAAAGCATGAAAAAGGAAATCAAAACAGAACTTAGAAAGTGGAAAAACCTCCTATGCTCCAAGATTGGAAGGATCAATATCGTGAAAATGGCAATATTTCCCAAGGCTATCTACAAATTCAATGTGATAACTATCAATATTATAACCTCACTCGTCAAGGAAATAGATGAGGCAATCCAAAAATACATATGGAACAATTAAATACCCCAAATAGCAAAAACAATCCTTAACAGAAAGAACAGCGCTGGAGAAATATCAATACCAAATTTCAAACTCTATTAAAAAGACATAGTCATCAAAATAGCTTGGTAGTTGCACAAGAACCTCCCTCAGGACCAATGGAATAGAATTGAAATCCCAGAAATGAACCTACAGGCATACAGCCATCTAATCTTCGATAAGGGAGCTAAAAAAATAGAATGGAAGAATGACCGCCTCTTTAGTTAATAGTGCTGGCAAAATTGGTTAATCAGTTGTAGAAAACTAAAGGTAGATCACATGGCACCACAATCAACTCCAAATAGATCAGACCTCGGAGTCAGACACTCAAATAGTCATTTTAAATATGATGAACTGCTTTGTGCTTCTGGCTCACATATATAGTTCTAGCTATATTTAGGATTGCAGGTATGAGATACAAACACTAGGTGTGTGTTGGCTTGTTTTAATATTGTTATTTTCTTATACTACAAAGTTCTTACTTTTATTTTCACCTAGGTGGGGGAGATAGATGCTAGCCAGTATTGAACCTTCTTTGGTTGAGATGGAGCCATGTGGAAGTTCTTGCCTAGAATGACATAGAATTCAAATCCTCCTGCTATCAGCTCCCCATGGACCTGGGATTATAGACATATTCCATCACACAGAGCCAGAGGTTGGGCAGCATTGCAGGTAAAACTACACTGGTCTTGAAATGATATCCCACATAGGTAGCTTTACATGCATATGCCTTCAAAACATTGTTGTGTTGTGTTTCACTTTGAAGTAGTGTTTGCATATACTTAGAGATACAATGATAACACACTACATGTTTAAGATATAGAATAGTCCATATAATTAGCACATTTATCTCCTAAAACATTGAAGCTAATGTATTTTGGTAACCTGCTGACTCTGCCAGTTATTTTTTGGAGTATACCATAAACATAAATACATTGGTGTGCATAGAAGATTGGAAGTTGATAGAGACAGACAAGTTAGACTATGTGTAGTAAATATATATTTATCTATTGCTGCTCTGAAGAACATTATCATATATTCACCATGACAATAATTTTCCTACAATGTAGAATTTTCCATTTCATAATCTGCCATCTTTTATCTTTTTTACATTTTCCTTATAAGTATGAATGTTTTCCTGTATGTGTTGAAATTATTAAAATTTAATTTAAAAATTTGTAGAATCTACTGAAATTATCTCAATTTGTTTGGTTTTGTGATGCTAAATCATTAAAACCAAGGTTTTCCTGAAAGTTTTGCTAGCAGACTATATCACTAAATTAGATTCTAAATACTTCTTATTATTGTATTTTGATACAGGGTTTTACTGTTGCTGTTTTATGATATAGAGTTTTGTGAAGGTGGACTAAAACTTGCAACCCCACTGTCTCCAGTAACAATGCTTTATCACCAGGTTCTGTAGGCTCATAATTATAACTAGATAACCAGGGGTTTGAGACCTGAGATTTAGTTCAGATGGCCTGAGCAGGAAATTTTATGAGTCTCTCCTCTCCAGTTCACTACTAAAAAGCTTGCAGTGGAACTTTGGACAATTGTTAGAGCACTACAGTCAATGGCTGAGATCTGAGGATCACGGTTCAAAGCCAGCCCGAGCAGGAAGGTCCATGAGACCCTTATCTCCAATAAACCACCAGAAAACTGGAAGTTGTGCTGTAGCTCAAGTGGAAGAGAACTCCCCCTGAGCTGAAGGGCTGAGGGATAGCACTGAAGCCCAGAGTTCAAGCCCCATGACCAACAAACCCAGGGCTGATGAGACCCCCTAGCAGAGTATTGGAATAATTGCTATCTCTCTGAGACTGTTTCACTGGGTTCTTATCAAAGGAACTTGGCTTTAGACAAAGAAGTGCACTTCCTGCTTAATTTCTAATTACTGGGCTGCCAGAATATTTCATTTGCCTCATAAGCTAGTGGAAGTTTAGCAATTTGCATGCTGAGAGACTAGGATTAAAGGAATGAGCAAGTGGCACCCAATATTCACCCTCACCTAGGAAATAACTACCTTGGAGGACTTTGAAGGAATATAAACATAAGTAAGGATGCAACTTGAACTTGAATCTGGGGCCTGAGTGTTGTCCGATTTGTAGCACTCTTCCAATTGAGCCCAAGGTCCAGTTCTGGCGTTTGGCTGGTTAATTGAAGATAAGTGTCTTTAGAATTTTACAAACTAGAGTGGGTTCAAACTGTGATCCTCAGATCTCACTCTCCTGATTAGTAGGATTAGAGGCATGATCCATTGTGTATGTATTTGGACAGATGTATATAAGCATCCTCACAGAATTTCCATGAAATTTTATAGACATAACTCTACTTTTTGTCTTTCATGTTTATATTACCATGTGGGACATAGCCAGTCCCATGTGTGTCATGTTAATTCAGAAAAGGAGAAGCATAGAGTTAACTTCCTACTCTCCTCCCATTGGTACTGATCCTTCTACCGTAACTGGGAGGAAGATGAACAAGTAAAAAAGTAAGTGTATGTTAGCATAAAGAGAAGTTTTGTCCTTGAAAACTTGGTATGTTTGAGGTTTCTGAATCAAAGTCAACTTTCTTCTTTGCTCACCAGTTGTGATTTTCACTAGGGGATTTAGACTTGGCACTTCAGAGGATAGCAGATTACATAGATGTGGATGTGCTTGCGGTTTTGGACTCTCAGGGATGACAGGGAGGGCTGTGTATAGCAAGTCCGATCCAGTAAGAAAACAACATTTTCTTCCTATTAAAGGGAGAAATTTAGGGGATTATATTTGAGAAATTTCTAGAAGTGGGTTGTGAGGAGCATCCTGCTTGCAAGAGTTTCTTCCCACTTCCCAACAACAAGTCCTGCCAGACAGAGGCTATAATACAAGATTCAGAATGGGGAAGGTGGGCTCTCATTTTTCTTGTCACCAATCTTCCCATAGCAATGTTTGTTCCATCCTCCCTATGTGGAGGGACTTCTACCCTGATGATTTCTATGAGCCCAAGGACCATGACACCCTGAAAGAACATACACAGTATGTCAAGCTCAACGTGTCCTCTTCAGACCTGCTCTTCTGCTTACACATTCTTTTGGACTAGCTGGAGGAACCCATGACCCATGAGACCAAGAAAAAGTGGAAGAAGTCCTTGTTTAGATGCCTCAGAGCTCATGAGTAGGTATGGAACCTGTATCTTTAGGGATGGGCCTGATTGGCCAAGAGCCCGTAGTACTCCCCAGCCTGGCAAAAATGTCATTTTATGGATATTCTATGCCATTTAATAACTGTTCTCCTTTTGAAAAAACTTAGAAGTAGCCACTCGTTTAAAACACCCTACCTTCTCATCAGTGTTCAGTCCAAACTCAAATTCTACAGCTTCCCCCATTCGATCCTCATGGAAGTTTAGTCACACCTTAACTTGTAGAGTCTACTCTAAGACTCCTGTACCTATTTCCATTCTCAAGTTTGCATCACCATAGAGCAGCTCCTGCAGAACTCCAGACAAAGAACCCATCAGTGATGTCGTCTATAGTGACTGACGGATATCAGAATCCATCACTGATCTCCAGAAAACATGTGAAGGTAGAGGGTTTTTTTCTTCAATTTGTAGAAAGGCTCAAGTAGATTTTGAATCCTGTGGACAATCCACTGGTTTTGAACCCCACATGTTATGCAGGTGTACCTGCACATACCACCAAGGAAGAAGATGATCCAGAATGTTTCCCATTGATGTTCACAATCCAGCTAGATCAGCTCCAAACCAGTCAAGAAAAAAACATGTCATAATGTTCAGTGTAAATGTATGCTAATGGAAAATGACCCCAGTCTATGCTGAGAAAAACCAATAAGTGAGGTCCAAAATCTAGATTCAGATGAGGTCAGAAAATCTTCCCTCACAGAATTCCCAGAGCAATCTGTGTTTTTGCAGGGGATCCAATTTCCAATTGAGAATTTAGAATCTGTCCCTACCTGGACTCAGGCAGAAAATACTGTTTTTCATGAGGAAGTCACTTTGAGGACTCTGAGGCAGAATATCTGCCTGAAGGCAACTTAGAGACCAATCTAGATTTCGAGATTCCTTCTCCCCTTCCTGAGAAAATCCTTCTTTTTCTTTTTGTCCTGATTGTTGTAAAAGGTTCATTCTATTTATTTTTTGAACTTTATTAAAATGTCAATGTTTTTTGACATATTCTAGAATTCTTGGTATATTTCCTTTTAAACTTTCAATCTGAAGCATCTTGTATACGTGTTCTGTGGGAGGGAAAACACAGAGTGACAGGAGGCTGTACAAGAGATCCGACTGGATAAAATGGGAACTGTTAAACTCACTGGGAGTGGCAATGAAGCCATGCCATGCCAGCATGGAGTGATAAGGTGGCTACAAAAGGTCTAGGACATAGCAGATCAGATGACCTAGAAAGTTAATCTGTCAATTGGTATAAATGCCCCAATACTTATAGTGCTATGTGGGACACGCTTCCAACAGTGAGTTCCAATCTGTATACATCTTCATTGTGCTTTGGGCAAATATGGAAGAAAAATTTGGCTCCAATAATATAAAAAGTCTACTTAGTGCTGAAAATATTTGACAAAATATAATATATATATATATATATATATATATATATATACACACACACACTGGAATATATAAACCATCATCAATAGAAGAAAGAAGGCTTACAGATGTGAAAAAACACAAAATCAGGACGAAAAACTCCACAATTAAATCAGTTTTATGTAAATACGTTATATTCTTAATATAATACATACTATTTTATATAAGTTTGAATATGATTTTTCAAATTACAAAGGCATTTAACTTTTTAGTCTTCAGTATTTTTTGCATAAAACAGTGTAAATATTATTGGGGAAAGAAGTGATATAATTTGATTATAGTTATATGAATATATATACGTGTATTTCTAGATATAACACTTGTTATAAATAGATGAATAATTATATACATATATTTGTATATATCTGTCTATGAAGTGAATATAAGGAAAGTGAGTATTATGAAATTCACTGCAGTATATATACAAAAGTTGAGTCCATGAAACTCAGGCCTGTAATCCTAGTGATGTGAGAAGCTGGGTTCTGAGTTCTATTATTTCTTAACCCAAGCCTTAGATTTTCAGAGGAGGCCTGGGCCCTCCAGTGTAGCAAAGAGACACATATACAGTGGGATCACACTACCTGACCCCAGAGGAAAGTCAGTAGAAATCAGTACAAGCCTCTGATCTTATGACAGTCTACTCAGTACCTGTACCAAGATGGCCACCTGTAGAACATCAAATGGAATGTTGGTATTCCCTCCAAAAGGTTCCAAAAAAGAGCCTTCTGAACTATAGTCTCTGACTACATTGAATTAAAATTTATTTCCTTTCCCAAGCTGCAAACACGTAGAAATATGGCAATGGCTCAAGAGAGATGGTCAAAGACATACAAATACATAAAATTATATACTCTGTTTCAGTAATTCAATGACAAATCACCAAAGGCATGTCTTGAACTATTTTTAAAGGAAATGGACACATACTTTGAGTTGATCAGGAACTGGTGATAGTTTGGTTGCTGAATTGTTGAATGGACTCCTGGGAAATTGTGTGGGGGTGGGTGTCCTCACACAGCTTAACAATACAATGGCCATAACTTCGATGATGGCACAGCCACCTTTGCCATAGCAGGAAATAGGTGTTAGGCACTGATTTGGCCCTGAAGTGGACTCAACAACACCAAAAGGCACAAAGAATGAGAGGGAATGACTATTGGCCACCAAACTTCAGCCTGAAGAGCTCTCCTGACCAGAACCTAGGATCAATTGAGTTGGAGAAGGCTGATCTCCATGTAAGGCTCCTGAGTACTAAGGACTAGGCACTATTACAGGTGTTGGAGAAACAGAAGTGAATGTGGCTCTCTCCTCACTAATTTCGAAAGAAAACCAGAAATATTAATGATAATTTTTATAAATCAGAGACATGAAATTGGTGATTTTGTGGCAACAACTTCACATTGATGAGGGATATTGATATGAGAGCCATCATCCAGGCAATTATCTAGGAGCAGGTACTCAAGGCAGGAAGAACAGTAAGTACATCCCCCATTGATGGGAATGGAACTGACTTGCCTCAGAAAAGGAAAACAGCACTGACATGCTTGCTTGTGAAATAAGAATGGAAAAGTTCAAAGAAGAAAAAGATCAGAAATGAAGATAGGAATAAATCAGATAGATATTGGATGCTGCCGGTTACAAGAAGAAAAGTTCTGATTTTAGTTTAAATCTGACCCACTGGAAACAAAGTGCTAAAATAGTAGTCAGACACATCAGATTCAGTAAAGAATACTTTTAAAATGTGATTCCAGCTGGGCTCAGGTGGCTCACAACTGGAATCCTAGTTAATCAGGAAGCTGATATCTGAGGATCAGGTTTAAAGCAAGCCCAAAGAGGGATTTTGGTAAGACTGATCTCAAATTAACCACTAAAAATATGGATATGAAGCTGTGGTTCAACTGGTAGAGCACTAGCCTTGAGGAGAAAACTAAGGGACAGGACCTGGGCCCTAGGTCCAAATCCCAGGACTTCATAAAACAAAGAAGCCAACAAACAAAATTTGGTGCTGTCATTCATCACTTAGCATTCTAATTCAATATATTTGGTGTGAGCCTTGGAAATTTTATTGTTAGCAAATGCTCTCCCCGGATATTTTTCTTCATTACCAGCTTTCAAAGCCCTGGCATCACCACTGTCTCCTCCCAGTTAGCATAGCAGTCTACCACTGGAAATTTGAAGATATATTTTATTAATCATAAGAACTCTGATCATTTTCCATATACATCAAATGAGTAGTAGCCACATTCCACTATCCTGAATATTTTAATCATCCTTTGATTTAATAAGCATTAAGGCTTAACAATTCTAGAGTGGTTATCAAATTAATTCAATAGTCATCATTCTTCCACCCAATCATGTAACATATGTTTATAGAAGGAGAGACTATATGAAAGTGTGCACATGATAACTTCTAAATATAATACTCTCAACAAGTAGGGTTTTAAAAAACATCCTGATTGTTTTGCCAAAGGAAAGTATAAGAGATTTAAATAAGCGACCTAACATCTCAGAAGGAAAATGCTATTGGCTTTAGAACAAATTCATTTGCCTAGAAGTGAGGAAATGAGTTTCAGAAATGCCAGAGGCAAAGGGTATTATTTAAATCACCTCGTCATGAGGTACAAGCAGCCTGTCTAGATCAACCTTCCAGGAAAAAAAGCAATGAATGAAAAACAATTAATGCTTCTAAAACAAGCTAGTTGGTGGTGGTTTATGCTTGTTATCCTAGCTACTTCGAAGTCTAGGATGAAAGGATCTCAATTCAAAGCCTGGCCAGGAAGAATACCTTCCTCTCTGCAACCAGCAGACAGAAGCATCAGCTCTGGGCCTGAAGCCCAGTTGGAAGGCTTCTGCCCATAGACATCCAAACACAAGACCACCCCAATCTGAAATATTATCAAATACATTCAAATAATATCTCCTGTTTGGGAGATAATATTTAAAAGGTATTTCAAAACATTTCATGAGTTCCTATTTAAAAAGGCAGTGTGAAAATGGAAATATGTACTTACTCACTGAAAGGTAAGTTACTGACCAGAATGATGTTAATGGGGCTAGAGGCCCATTTGGTAACTTATCCATTCAACCATCTTTCCACACAAATTGTCAGTCAGCCTGAACAGTGAGGTTTTTAAATGCAAGGAATGTATGTGAACATGTATCTTGTGAAAGTAATAATCAAAAGCTAGGCACTGGAAGCTCAGGCTTGGAAAACTAGCTACTCAGAACCCTGAGATATGAGAAACTCAGTTCAAAGCCAACTGAGCAAAAAAGACTCTTACTACCAATTAAACAGTAATGAAGAAAGCTGAGCTATGCTTCAAATGGTAGAGTGCAAATGCTAAGGGACAGAATCCAGGCCCGGGAATTCAAGCCCCAGTACTGGCTCTCATATACAAAATACTCATGACAACACCACAGTATATGCTTATGTTAGCAAGGGATGTAGATGAATGGGATGATGGCATGATTAACCTCACCTTTAGTCTCCAGCATTTTGTACAGCATAGCTCAGTCTGTGAAAAGCCCTAGGTGAACTCTTTCCTCAAATCAGTAGATACATCCTCATTTTCCTTAGAACATTCACACACACACATAAAGGGCTATATTTTTCTTTTTTTAAGGATATATTTTTCTAACTACTTTTGAAATACATAGCCATTCATACATGCTTCAGAATTGTGTGCCCTTGTTTAAGTTTCATAGAGAGCTCAATATATCCAGGTTCTGGCCCAGTCTTGTAATTTTAGCTGCTCAGGAGGGTGGGATCTGAGAATCACAGTTTGATGCCAACCCAAGCTAATAAATTCTCAATATTCTCATCTTCAATTAAGTAGCAAAAAGCCAGAAGTGGAGATGTAGTTCGAGTGGCACAGTGACAGCATTGAGTAAAATAATCTAAGCGAGAGCAACAGACCCTCAGTTCAAGCCTGAGTCTAGCCCAAAAGCCAAAAACCTCCAAAACACCAAATCAAAAATATGTCAAAATATTTTGTAACTTTTCAGGCAAAATCCAATGAGGCAACATAGTTTCTGGTTTGGTGAAGATTTGGTGGGGAAACCCCAAATTCAACATGTGTTTAAGCTATGTAACGAACAAGCAACCAAATAAAATTTCCCAGTAAATAATCTTCCTTAGAATTCACTGAGACCCATGACACAGGGATTTTTTTCTATGCTTTTTGAAAATAGGTGTTTTTTTCAGTAAGGGAAGTAATATAAACCTTTACTATGTGTTATAGGAGTCATTGGAAGCTCCAAGTGAAGTGAATGTACAGCAAAAAGCATACAATATTACAAGTTTCTATGCCTCTGTTGAGACACTACAAACCTGATATAGTGTGGTCTCTCAGAAAGAGAAGGGGGATGCTCAGCATCACTGGTCATGAAAGAAATACAAATCAAAACCAAAACCACATTTAGATTCCACTCACCCCAGTTAGAATGGCCATTATCAAGAGAACAAATAATAACAGATGCGGTAGTTGATGTGGCTAAATGGGAACATTACTACACTGATGGTAGGAATGTAAGCTGGTTCAACCACTCTGGAAGGCAGTATGGAAGTTCCTCAAAATACTAAACATAGAGCTCCCCTAAGATCTGAAGTAGGCCCTGAAAGGAAATTTGAGCTGGTGTAGTTTCTTTCCAGGCTTTGCTTTTGCTTTAGGGATTTTAGAGAAAAAAAAAAAAACAACTTTAAAAATAAGTTTAGTAGACCTTGGCTCCAACCAGCCCAGTTCTTGGAATGTAAAGAATGCCCCTATCCCCCCCCCCCTTAAGAATCTAACCCAACTTGATTGTTCTGTTACAGACTGACCAATAAAACAGATAGGTTGTAATTTGGCACCTACTGGAAATATCTCCACATATTTCACGTGCTTATGGTAAACTCCACTAAACTCCTCCTTTGTGTATGATTACCATAAACTCTGCCTTTTTTGTGTGTTTCGCCTTACCCATTGACTTTGTGAGTCATTTAAACCAAAAGTGATAGGCTATTTTAAACAACCATTATGTCACAAACTGTAACCTCATTGACCACCTGTGTGTGGTCTAGTATGACTGTGCAATCTTGTGTGTGTGTGACAATCTCATTGGTCACCCTGCGTGACCAGGCTTGACTTCGTGAATTTTGCCATTAAAAACCAAAGTACATGGGCTGCTAGGGGTCGTATTATCAGCTCCCGAGCCTGTGCTGGGGCCCTGACAGATCAGTGTAGGAACTTTCTCAATAAAATTGCTTCCTGGTTAACAACTTTGTTGTGGTGGGCTCTGTCACTCTGGACGACTAGGTGGGCTTGCCTGCCTTAGTAGGAAGACCCAGTCCTCTGCATTTATCCAAGCAATCTCAAACTAGGGCACAATAAGCTACCAGAACAACTATGTTCATTACAGCATAGTTTACCATAGGTAAGCTACAGATCCAACCCAATTGCCTCTCAATAGATGAATGGATCCAAAAAATATGGTATATTTACACAATGGAATTTTATGCTTCTATAAGAAAGCATGACAGCGTCCCTTTTGTAAGAAAATGGAAAGACTTGGAAAAAATCATATTAAGTGAAGCAAGCCAGGCCCAAAGAAACATGAACTCTATGATTTCCTTCATTTGCAATGGTTAGCATTAGCCTGTTACTCCTGAAAGTGGATCATAATAGTTCGAGTTATGAGCATATATATGACCATACAAAATGATGCTAATTGAAATGAACGGCAAGACATAGAAACAGCAAGTCATCTTTTGTTTAGTTGTCAAGCTTGATGTAGCCAATGTACTGCAGGTAGTTCTTTCTTCTTATTTTATGTCATTTTTCTTTTCCTCTAGATTTTATCCATGGCAATTCCTTCCTTTGATTTTGGTACTCTGCATCCTGTATATGCATTTATCTGATTGGGGGAAGGGAAGGGAAATAACAAAATGCTGAAAGAAGTACAAAAGCTGACCCATTGCAACAATGGAATTCACTGGTCACTATGGGAGAAATTAAATTTACAATGTAATGGTGGGGGGGTGGAGGGAAGGGACAGAGGGAGAAAAACTCTGTAGTGGGTAACACTGTTCAATGAGAAATGTAACTTACTTATGTAAATGTATTCCATCTGTACAGCAGCTTTATAATAAAATTGATTTTTAGAAACATAAAAATTAAAAAAGTTTTTTCCATAAAATCTCAAGCTGATATGATAACCACATTACGTCTGAGTTCATGTCAAAGAGTTTTTTAGGACTTTCAAGAAGCTAGTACTAAGTAACTATAGCCACAATTAAGCGATAATGAGAAAAGTAGCTCTTTTAATTGTATTATATGAATAAAGGAAAATTTCTTTTCATTTCTATTTACTTAGAATTCATGTTTGTGATCTTCATTGTTCCCAAGTCAGATTAATGTCTTGTCCTTAGCTTTCTTTGGTATGTAAAACTTGGATATGTAATCTGAGGTATAAGAAGTATTCTTTGTTCAATTTGGAGGCCTATCATAGAGACACTTCTCCCTGGCCAAGAAGTTAGTCTGAAGGATGCCTAACACTTGCTGTGGTTTCTCTCACACAGCTCACTGAGGAACCTAGGAGTTTGAGAAAGTGACTGCTAATTAAGTGCCTCTTACTAATAAGAATTTTTTGTAGAATTGAAAACATAGTTGGGTAATAACTAGACTAGAAAAAAAGTTGTTTCCTATTTTTTATCACTACATTTCTTTTTGTCTAAGTATAAGAGCCAGACTTACCCTAAGGGCCTAGAAAAAGCAAAATGGCTTATAGAGCTCTTTCCACAGAATATGACAGCAGAAGAAGAAAAACAGATCCACAACTGGTACAAGGAAGAAAGAGTTTGATTTCTCCTTAAATCTTAGGATCAAATGCTCAATGAGGAGCCCTCGGGACTGATGACAGCTTACGATGTAACCTTTCCTGTGTCGTTCCATCATAGGAAGCAGTCAACAATCTCTCATCACACTGTAGTTGCCACATCTGACTGGAGACCTTGGCTGTGTCCTGAGAATGTCCAGCAGGGCTCTGTCATGATCACTGAAGTGTCAGGAATGCACTCTAAGAGGACCTACAGGAAGGTGGTAACAAGGCCTGAGTCAGGGTTTTGTCAGATCTAGATGATTTGTAACAGGCACTACTGTCTTCTGGTTAAGAATGTGGAAATATCATCGGGATCCTGCACACGAATTTATCACAAGTGTTAGCTTGCACCATTTCCTTATGAAAGCAAACAAAAGGTCAATAATGACCTCTGGACATATTCTCATCAATATTTAGTAGATAGAAAGCTATAAAATCAAGTTCATCATGAGGAAAAAACACAGATGAAAACTAAATTGCAGGAGTATTTACAAAAATATTTTCCTGTACATATCTAACGTGACAAAATATTAAAATTTAATGAAATTGGCAAATTTAAATTGATTTCATTTTTACTATGGGTTCAACTGTCTTTTACATTTCAACTACTTAATAAAAAGATGGTAGGCATATCACCACCAGTGGATCACACCTGTTACTCTCGCTATTTAGAATCTGAGATCTGAGGAAATTGAATTGGAGCTAGACCAAGTAGGAAAAAATGTGTGAAAACTTGATCTCCAATTTACTATTCAAAATGAAGAAGTGGAAATTTGGTTCAACTTATAGACTAACCCTTGAGTAAAGAAGCTAAAGGTCAGCTCCATGAGTTGAAGCCCCAGTATTCACATACACACACTCACACACACACACACACACACACACACACACACACGCACACACATGCACACACACGCACACAAACCCTATCTCAAAAATAACCAGTGACCAGGAAACAGAAACAAGATGGTATTTTTCTTTATTTTCTTTCATTTTTGACATTTTTTTAAAATTTACCTCTCTTTGAGAAGTTAAAGGCATCATAGAAAAGGAGGGACAAAGGATGAAAATGTGCAACAGTGGTATTCAATTGGTACTATGCTGAAAATGACCTATGCAACTTGTTTGTGGGGAAGGACGGGAAAACTGTAAGAGATGAAGGGAAAGGGTAACATTGTAAAAAAGAAATGCACTCAGGAAATTAAAGCTGTGGCTCAATATGAGTGCCATTCTTCAGCCAAAGAGCTCAGAGACAGTGTCCAGGTCCTGGGTTCCAGCCTCATTATTGACTAAAACAAAAACAAAGACAAAAGACATGTAACTATTACCAAACAAATCGAACTAAACCCTCTACAGCACAATAATAATAATAATAGAAGGAGGAGGGGGAGGAAGAAGAAGAAGAAGGGGAAGAAGAAGAAGGAGAAGGGGAAGAAGAAGAAGGAGAAGGGGAAGAAGGAGAAGGGGAAGAAGAAGAAGAAGAAGGGAGGAGGAGGAGGAGGAGGAGGAGGAGGAGGAGGAGGAGGAGGAGGAGGAGGAGGAGGAGAAGAAGAAGAAGAAGGAGAAAAGAAGAAGAAGAAGAAGAAGAAGAAGAAGAAGAAGAAGAAGAAGAAGAAGAAGAAGAAGAAGAAGAAGAAGAAGAAGAAGAAGAAGAAGAAGAAGAAGAAGAAGAAGAAGAAGAAGAAGCAGAAGAAGCAGAAGAAGCAGAAGAAGCAGAAGAAGAAGCAGAAGAAGCAGAAGCAGAAGAAGCAGAAGAAGAAGCAGAAGAAGCAGAAGAAGCAGAAGAAGCAGAAGAAGCAGAAGAAGAAGCAGAAGAAGAAGAAGCAGAAGAAGAAGAAGCAGAAGAAGAAGAAGCAGAAGAAGAAGAAGAAGAAGAAGAAGAAGAAGAAGAAGAAGAAGAAGAAGAAGAAGAAGAAGAAGAAGAAGAAGAAGAAGAAGAAGAAGAAGAAGAAGAAGAAGAAGAAGAAGAAGAAGAAGAAGAAGAAGAAGAAGAAGAAGAAGAAAGAAGAAGAAGAAGAAGAAGAAAAGTTAATAAAACCTAACCGGTGAGAGAGAAAAATTGAGGAGCAAGGGAAGGAGTGACCTTTCATAAAAGATATATATCGATACCTGATATATGACTGTAACATCTGTGTAACTGGTCTTTATAATAATAATACAAAAGAAAAAACAAATATATTGCTGGAGGCATAACTCAAATGGAAGATCAGATTAATAAGTATGTGATACCAAGGTCAATCCCCATTATCAATTTCTCGTTCAAAAATGGCTCTTCTCATCATTTGTGCTGTCCCTAGCTTATGAAAGGGGGTACAAACAGTTAAAAAGAGAGAAAGGTAATCTGTCAGGCACAGAACTGTACTTGCAAAGAGCAGTACTTGCTAGAACACATGTTGACTAGACTACATGATGACTCCATGTTTTCTGAAATTATCAGAACTAGATGAGCTTGAATACAGGCTCCACTGTATAGTAACTGGGGACTCAAAATTAACTAAACTCTCTGGATCTCAATTGCTTCTCAGGTAGAGTGAGCATAACAATACTTATCTCACGGGATATGAGATCTGGAAGTCATCAAACATGGAGCTGGTCTCATCTTAGGTGTGTGTGCAACACTCAAAAACTGCTGGAAGGTGTATAAACTGGCATGATGTTTACTATATTACTTAACAGTAATACAACATGCCTGTAATCCTACTTACAGAAGAGGCTGAAAAAAGAGGATCAAGTTTCTAAGCCTGACAGGAAGCTGGATCAGACTCATATCCAATGACCTCTAAAGAAGCTTGAGGTGGAGTTTGGTTCAAGTGGTAGAGTGATAGACTGGAGCATAAGCCTCAGGAACAGTGCCCAGGCCCTGAGTTCAAGCCCTAGGACCTGCACAAGCACACACACACACACACACACAATTTTGTATATTACTATCACCTTACTTAACAATACTTTCCTTCTACCAAGCTCACCAGTTGTTGTTTTGTGGTTTTAAAAGGGACTTGCTGTGTAACTCAGGCTGCTCTTAAACTAACAATCCTCCTGGATGTTGGGATTAAAGACATGCCTACTATAATTTGCTTCACTCAATAACACTATTTATAACATTTTCGCAAGAAATTCATTCATACTCATGAAGATATGTGGCTTAAAGCTGTTCACATTAATATTCTACTGTGCAAAATATAAATAATATAGCTGGACATGGTACTATGCTACCACATGGTAATGCCAGCCAATACTCAGGAACCTGACACAGGAAAACAAGGAGGCGAGGAAAGCCTGTTCTACACTGCAGAACCTGGTCTCCAAAGGAAAGAAATTCTATAAATATTAATTTACTGTGAAACAAACAATATGTTAAATTTATATAATGGAATAAATAGATCATTGTTAATGAAAATAAAATCTTGGCAGACAACTGCTTCCATTAAAAATATTAAGTCACTGTCTTGGAACTAGAGCCAGTATTTCTGCCATTGATGGGATTTGAGCTCACTAACCAATTAAAAGGAAAAGAAATAAAAAACAAAATAGAAAGACTTGAAAGCAGGTTAGACCTTGCAGAAGATCGAATCTCGGGGATTGAAGACAGCCTAGATATTATAGAGAAAGAACATACAACCATCCAATACAAATTCGAGAAATATGATAGATCTATTCAGCACTTGGAAGACAACATCAAAAAGCCTAATCTGAGGATAATGGGTATAGAGGAGCACCTAGAAACAGAAGATAATGGTCTAGTAAATTTGTTTAACAGGATCCTAGCAGAAAACTTCCCAAACATGCAAAAAGATAGGCCTATTCAAATACAAGAAGCTTTTAGAACTCCAAATAGACCAGACCAGAATAGGACATCCCACCATAACAATTTAATCCACACAGTATCAATTCAGACCAAGGAAAAGATCCTTAAAGCTGTCAAAGAGAAAAGATCAAACACCTATAAAGGGAAACCAATTAGAATCACCTCATATTTCTCACCAGAGACAACCAAAGCAAGAAGAGCCTGGAATGATGTATGCCATGCCCTAAAGAGAAACAACTATCAACCAAAAATAATGTACCCAGCTAAATTCTCCTTCATAACTGAAGGTAAAATAAAAACCTTCCATAGCAAAGAAAAATTGAAACAATATATCTCCACAAAACCAGCCCTATAAAACATTCTTAAAGATTTCCAACACATAGAAAACCAACAAGACCACAATAAATGCCAAGAAACCGCACCCAAACTGAGAATCCAAGAACCATAGGGAGAACCCAGTAGCTGCAGCCGCCAAGAAGGTGGATAAAATGGCAGGAACTCCCAAATACGTCTCAGTCCTCTCTCTCAACATTATCGGACTTAACTCTACAATTAAGCGACATAGACTGTCTAGTTGGATTAAAAACAAGATCCTTCTATCTGCTGCCTTCAGGCGTCACATCTTGCCCATAAAAACAAACACATTGTGAAAAGATGGAACAAAATCTATCAAGCAAAACGTCAGCAAAAACATGCAGGAATTGCAATCCTAATAGCAGATGAAATAGACTTCAAATTAAAATTCGTGAGAAGAGATAAAGAAGGTGGCTACATACTAATTAAGGGATCTCTCCTTCAGGAGGATATTACAATTCTAAATATCTATTCGCCAAAAAACGTAGTACGCAAATTTTTGCAAGAAACACTGCTTTCCCTCAAATCCCACATAGATCCAAAGCCATTAAATGTTGGGGATTTTAACACACCACTTTCCCACTAGGTAGATCAACACGGCAAAAACTCAACAGAGAAACCGCAAATCTAAACAACTGCATAGTCAACTAGATGTAACAGAAATCTACCGAATATTTCACCCAGCAGCATCAGAATACATGTTTTTCTCAGCAGCATGTGCAACAATTTCTAAAATAGACCATATTATAAAACACAAAGCAAACTGGTCAAAATTCAGAAATATTGAAGTTGTACCTTGCATTCTCTCAGACAACAAGGGAATAAAATTAGAACTCAACACCAAAAGCCAACAAAGAAAGTCTGGTAACACATGGAGGCTGAACAACAAACTGCTGAGTCATCAGTCATTGAAGAGATTAGAAGAGATTAAAAAGGAAATTCAAATATTCATGATATTCAAGAAAAATGAGCACACAAATTACCAGCTCCTCTGGGACACAGCAAAGGCAGTACTCAGGGGCAAGTTTATAGCTCTGAGTTAATACATCAACAAATTGGAGACATATGAAACCAAAATTTAATGAGACATCAGCACCTCCTTGAAAAAGAGCAGCAAAATAAACCCCAATCCAGTAGATGGAAAGAAAAAATTAAAATTAAATCAGAATTAAGTGAAGTATAATCCAAAAAAACTATAGAAAGAATCAACAAAGCAAAGAGTAGGTTCTTCGAAAAAATTAACAAAATTGGCAGACCCTTAACAAATCTTATCAGAAAAAGAAGAGAACACACCCAAATAAATAAACTGAGAGATGAGAATGGAAACATCATCACAGAAAAAACCAAGATTCAGAACATTATAAGGGAATACTTCTAAAAACTTTATTTTAATAGGTTTGAGAACTTGGCAGAAATGCACGTTTTCCTAGCAAATATTGACATGTCAAAACTAAAAAAAATGGGTTAAACCATCTTAAAAGGCCCATATCGAGCATTGAAATAGAAACAGCAATAAGAGACGTCCCATCTAAAAAATGTCCAGAACCAGATGGTTTTACAGTGGAATTCTACAAATCCTTCAAAGCAGAGCTCAAATCAATGCTACTCCAACTCTTCAATGAAAGAGAAATTTCACTACCGAACACATTCTAAGAAGCCATCTGAACACACATCCCAAACCAGGCAGGGACTCTTCAAAGAAAGAGAACTATAGACCCATTTCTTTGATGAACATTGATGAAAAACTTCTCAACAAAATTTTGGCCAAACGATTTCAACAATTCATCCAAAAAATCATACCCCACGATCAAACAGGATTCATATCATGGAGGCAAACCTGGCAAATCAATTCATAAAATTCATCACATCAACAGGAGCAAAGATAAGAACCACATGGTTATCTCAATTGGTGCAGAGAAAGCATTTTACAAGATCCAACACCCCTTTATGATGAAGGTTCAGGAAAAATTAGGAATCCATGGAACTTTCCCCAATACAATAAAGACTGTATATGACAAACCTACAGCCAGTATTATACTTAATGGTGAAAAACTAAAACCATTTCCTCTTAACTTAGGAACAAGACAAGGATATCTACTCTCTCCACTTCTCTTAAATCTAGTATTAGAATGCCTAGCTACAGCAATAAGATGCAAACATAAAGGGGATCCAAAGAGGGAAAGAAGAAGTAAAACTCTCCCTATTTACAGATGACATTATTATGTATTTAAAGAATCTCACAGACACCACTCCCATTTACTCAAGCTGATTAAAAACTTTGGCAAAGTAGCAAGGTATAAAATTTAACCTCAAAAATCAATGGCTTTTCTGTATACCAACAATGAGAAAAGTGTAGCTGAAATTAGGAAAGCAACTCCATTACTAATAGCCCCACAAAAAATAAAATACCTAGGAATTAACTTAAACAGAGAAGTGAAGGACCTCTATGATGAAAACTTTAAAAACTTGAAAAAGGAAATCAAAACAGAACTTAGAAAGTAGGAAAAAACTCCCATGCTCCTGGATTGGAAAGATAAACATCGTGAAAATGGCAATACTTCCCAAGGCTATCTACAAATTCAATGCGATACCTATCAAAATTCCAAACTTATTCTTCAGAAAATAGAAGAGTCAATCCAAAAATTCATATGGAACAATAAAAGACCCCGAATAGCAAAAACGATACTCAAAAGAACGAACATTGCTGGAGGAATATCAATACTAAATTTCAAAATCTACTACAACACCATAGTAACAAAAACAGCTTGTACTGGCACAACAACAGATATCAGGACCAATGGAGTAGAATTGAAAACCCAGAAATAAACCTATAGACCTATTGCCATCTAATCTTCCATAAGGGAGCTAAAAAATTAGAATGGAAAAAAGACAGCCTCTTCAGTACGTGGTGCTGACAAAATTGGTTAACTACTTGCAGAAACTAAAGCTAGATCCTTATATATCACACTGCACCCAAATCAACTCCAAATGGATTTAAGACCTGGGAGTCAAAGCCGACCCTCTGAAAACATTACAGGATGGGATAGGAGAAAATCTAGATCTCCTTGGCACAGGCTGAAATTTTCTTAATAGAGACCCAGAAACACAACAAATCAAAAATGCTAGACAAATGGGATTGCATGAAATTGCAGAGCTTTTGCATGGCAAAGTACATAGCTAGCAAGATCAATAGAAAGCCCACGGATTGGGAGAAAACCTTCACTAGCCATAAACGGACAAGGGTCTCATATCTAAAATATACCTGGCACTCAAAAAATTATTTCCCTCAACAACAAATCTTCAAAGAAACAACTGCACAATAAATAAGTGGGCTAAAGACTTGAAGAGTAACTTCTCTGAAGAGGAAAGAATGATGGCCAATAGACACATGACGAAATGCTCAACCTCCCCAGCCATAAAAGAAATGCAAATAAAAACAACATTGAGATACCACCTCATCCCATTTAGAATGGCTAAAATCAAGAACTCTATTAAAAAGAGATGCTTTGAGGGGATATGGACAGAAGGAAACCTTACTGCATTGTTGGTGGGAGTGTAAACTTGTTCAACTACTTTCGAAAGCAGTATGGAGGTTCCTCACCTATGACCCAGCAATCCCACTTTTGGGCATTTACCCAATGATCACAAACAAGACCACTCTAAAGCTACCAGCACGACTGCGTTTATTGCAGCATTATTTACTATAGCTAAGATATGGAACCACCCAAGATGCCTCTCAGTAAATGAATGGATCTAGAAAATGTGGTATATATACACAATGGAATTCTATGCCTCCATCAGAAAGATTGACATTTCCCCATTTGTTGGAAATGGAAAGGCTTGGAAAAAATTTTATTAATTGAAGTAAGCCAGGCCTAAAGAAATATGGTTCCCATTGTTTCCCTTATTTGCAATATCTATTATATGTCTGAGTCAAGCACAAAAGGTCAGATAAGTTGATGTTAGTGAAATTAACCCTAAGATATGTATTCAAATGGTTTTTTTTTCTTTCAAGCAATTGTTTTTAACATATTTATAAGATTATTTTTTCTCGCTTTGTATGTCCCTTCTCCACAGTATAACCTGTGCTTTCACTGTATTTGATGTTGGTATCATTTGTAAAGGGGAAGGGAAAAAACAAATCAATTAAATAGGGATACAGTTGGACCCATTGCAACAATGAGATGTACAGGTCGCTATGTCAAAAGCGAACTTTACAACTTTGGTGCGGGGGGGGGGGGGGGAGGATTTTGTGGGGGGGGGAGGGGGAAGATGGGAAGTGATGGGAAGGGGAAACAAAGGAGGAGGCTACAATGCTTGATTATAAATGTACTCATTGCCTTGCCCATAGAATTTTAATCCCTCTGTACAGTATTTTCACAATAAAAAAAAAAAAGAAAGAAAACTTTGTTTGGAGACACCTTGACTTTGAGCAATCCAACATACCCATGATGGATTTCTCTTGTTTTTCAATGTAGTTGCCAAAATAATAGAGAGCAACACCGAAAGGCTAGAAAACATCTAAGCCAAAGCAGTAAATTTTTGTCTATAAAATGATTGCGAGGGTCTGACTTTCTCAAAGTCAGGCTCACAAAGTGTGAAACTGTATTTGCTTTAGTGTGAACAATAAAACAGATAAGAATCTGTTTTACATATCATGCCTTGGACTTCTCATGTTGGAGAAGAGGAAAGGATTGAAAAAGTTCAAGACTGACTATTCCCCAAGAACATTTTTTTTTATCAGCTATAGCAATGGGAGTAGCCTTGGTTACTCTTGGAATCATGCTTGTTTAAATTTAGAAACATTATTTGATGCTGGGTTATAAGCTGCAAACCCTTGAGTATTAATAAAATCATTTCCTGAGAGGAAAGTTGCTGTGTAAACAAACGAAAATATCAAAGACTTACCATAGTGGAAACTATTGTCTAGCTATATCTCAATCTGAAGGTGTAGATTTTGTTTCCCATTGTATCAGGAGATCCATTTTTGTTATCTTCTTTTTCACCATCTAGTGATCCTATAACATCCTATACCATCCTGGGATAGCTATATGTTTATTGGATTCTCGAATTTCTGTTGGAATGGTAGGAAGGATGAAAAATTGAGTTTCTGATTCTGTTTTATCTTATTTTTTTATTACTTTAGAAAGTGTACCTCAAAATGACATAAAATATTTTTATAATATTAGGAGACAGATTTCATTTCCATTTTCTTTTTTTTTTTAATTTAATTTTTTTGTGAACATACTGTACAGAGGGGTTACAATTATATGGGCAGGATAATGCGTACATTTCATATCAAGCATTGCAGCCTCCTATTTTGTTTACCCTTCACATCCCTTCCCTACCTCCCCCCTCCCCCCCAAGCCTCCCCCCTCCCTCTCACCTCCACCAGATGTTGGAGGGGATGTGGACAGAAGGGAACCTTACTTCATTGTTGGTGGGAATGTAAACTTGTTCAATCACTTTGGAAAGCAGTATGGAGGTTCCTCAAAAGACTTCACATAGAGTTCCCCTATGACCCAGAAATCCCACTTTTGGGCATTTACCAAAATGATTACAAACAAGACCACACAGCTATGTTTATTGCAGCATTATTTACCATAACTAAGATATGGAACCAACCCAGATGCCCCTCAGTAGATGAATGGATCAAGAAAATGTGGTATATATACACAATGGAATTCTATGCCTCCATCAGGAAGAATGACACTGCCCCATTTGTTAGGAAATGGAAAAACTTGGAAAAAATTATATTAAGTGAAGTAAGCCAGGCCCAAAGAAACATATGTCCCATGGTTTCCCTTATTTGCAATATTTAGTATATGTATGCGTCAAACGGAAAAGGTCAGATAATGTGAGGTTATGAAAATGAACCCTTAGATATGTATTTTAATGCTTTTTTATTTCATGCATTTGTTTCTAATGCATTCATTTCCATTTTCTTACCCTAGCCTTCTACATAACTTTGGTACTTAGTGATCCCCATATGTGAAAATAAAGATAGCGAACTTCTTATTTAGATATTATTTAGAATTTCCAGACTTTATTAATGCAAGGCCCTTAGTAGTATGTACATCACACATGTGTACAACACCAGTGGCAACTTTTTTTTATTCTCAGAAAAAAGGACATATGTTGTCCCTGTATTTGCATCAGGAAAAGGCTGTAGTTGAGTTAGTTTAATAAACTAAATGTGCTGTAAAAAATTTCTACAAGTTAAGTGGATTTTACCATCTGTATTTATCATTTTACAGTTCTAAAGGACAGAAATCTAAAAGACGTCTCACTAAATTAAAATCGAGCCACCGACAGAGCTGAAATACTTTTCAGATGATTTTAGTGGAAAAGGCATTTACTTCCGCTTCTGCTTTCCAGAAAATTCAGAATCTGGGTTGTTGTCTTTTCCTTTATCTTCTAATGTAGCTTCTTTACATCTTTGTGCTGGTTCTTACATTATCATGTCCCTTTCGAAATACAAGTGGGACTTTTAAGTACCTATTTGATTATACTTCTCCCATCTAATAATTATTCAAATATGCATTCCTTGAGTGATGAAAAGTGAATATTTTACATATATATACATATATGTGTGTGTGTGTGTATATATATATATATATATATATATATATATATATATAAACTGTAAATCTACATTTGAGGCATTAGATATATGGGGATGATAGATATATTGGGAAGGTATTTTGTTGTTTAACATTCTTTCTACTGTAAACTGTTATCCTGTCATTAAATTTGAACAACATATAAGCTATTTGCCTTAAAATCATCTATTTTTCATTATGTTTAGATTCTGATAAAAATTTAGCCTCTCAAATCACACAATGTTAATGCAGTCTTATTTCATGCCTGCCAAAAGCAAACAACAAATTACTAATTATTTAAAATTATTTCTAAAAAATTTAAAAATTTCTATTTATTTTTAAAAAAACTATCTAAAAAAAATAGCCAAGGCCAAGGAATTAGAGAACATTTTGATACTAAGACAACATAAAATCTCAAAGAAACCTTTAGTTATTATTTCAATACTACATTTTGTTCTGCTAGGAGAAGAAACCATTTTATCGACAATACTTTATACTTTTTTACCTAGTATCTTTTTTTTCCAGAAATGGAATTTGTTAATGTATGTGACTATCCACCAGAATAAATGACTTCATATATCTGCATCTTCTGCAGATAGCATAGTGAATTGGATGTAAATGAGAGTTCCTCAGTAGCACTTTTTAAAAATGCAGAAAATGTGGACAGGGAGCCAATATACATATTATTCCACCATCACCTTCCACATCCTCCTTCTTCCTTCCTAGGAAACATACCCAATCAATAAAAAGGCTTAGATATTTGGCTCTTTAGCTTGTAAGTGGAAGCAGAATATTATGGGTTAATGATGTTTTATGTAACATTTCACATTTAACAGCCCTATGAGTCCTGCAGGTTTAAATGTAATAGGAATGTCAGCCTTCCTAGATTTAGTATTGTGTTCCACTTCTTTCTACCACCTGGCCTGAATTATAATACGTAGTAACAGTATGAAAAAGTAATTCCATCTTAAGAAACTCACTTAGGGCTCTAGGAATGTGGCTTCATGGTACAGTTTTATATGAGTAAATAAACCACTCGAACAATTCAGGGACAGAGTTTCCTTCAAGCCTTGGAATATTTTCTTGTACAGTAAAAAGTACAGCACAAATTAACTAGAACTTTGTCATTTCTCTATGTTTAATTCCTCTCTTGGGATCAGTTTCCACTTGCAATAACGGTTCCTTCCACTTAACTTCCAGTAACAATCTATGGTGATGCTCGAGGTAAAATGAATATTTTCTGGCTTCATTGAAATAGCACAAAGACATCTTTGGTCATGAGGTAACACAAGTTTCAGAGACAAATTAGAAAAGACAAAATATGGAATTTAAATGGTATACAAAAGCATTGTCCATATGCATATGGCATATAAGATGATAAGTGACATGAAGCCCAAGATAGTTACACAACATGCATTTTTTTCTTTCTTGCTATTGTTTTAATGTATCTAAAATGTACTACGTGATGTTTTCCTCTTCTATGCTCTTCCCCCACGATATAATCCCTATTTTCACTGGATTTGATGTCAGTGCCCTGCATCTTGTAAATACATTTATCTAATGTGGGGAGGGGAAGGGAAAAAACAAAATGCTGAAACAAGGATACAGTATGACCCTTTGTAACAATGAGATAAACAAGACACTATGTAGAAAACCAACTTTACAAGTTGCGGAGTGGTGGCGGGAATTGGGGAGATGGGGAAGGATGGGATAGCAGAGGAAAAACAAAAGAGGAGGTAACAATGCAAGATAGGAAATGTTCTCATTTCTTTAATTATGTAACTCTAACCCCTCTTTACACTATTTTTTTAATTTAATTTTATTTTATTTGTGAACATACTGTAAAGAGGGGTTACACTTACAAGGGAAGGATAATGCGTACATTTCTTACCAAGCATTGTAGCCTCCTCCTTTGTTTACCCTTCACCTTCCTTCCCAGCCTCCCCTCTCCCCCCAATCCAAATCCTTCTCCTTCTCCCCCCCTTCCCCCTCCCCGCACCGACATTGTAAAGCTTGCTTTGGACATGACAACTTGTACTTCTCATTGTTGTAACAGGTCCACCTGTATCCTTAAAAAACTGGTTTTTCCCCATCTCCTCCACAAGTTCTTTACACTATTTTTATAATAAAAATATGAAAAAACCATTATCCAGGAGCATTTTAAGTTTAAATTTCATAAGTACTCCATAAATTAAGGCCAATTTTTATTTGGAATATGTTTCTCATAAACGTTTATTTTTGTTGTTGTTGTTTGTTCGTTTTATTGGTTTTGTTTTTTATGAGTGTGTGTTGTGCATTATTTCCCAAGTGTACATAAGTTAACAGTAGAAGAAACAATAAGAATAATAAGAGAAAGAATAGTTCTGTGTTTAAATATAATGGTACAATATACTATAGAAGACAACTTTGAAACAATAAAGCCAAGGCCAGGTATGTATAACTATGGCAGTGATATAGAGAAAGCACTACTACTAGGTGGAACATGAAGGATGAGGCCATTCTCTTTCATCTTTTAGCTCTAAATCATGTTAGCTAATCAATCAAATTTGTAAAATGTAGAATGGAAGAATAATTCTGGTTCCAAAGCAAGTTAGAGATCATGGAATTAACTGGAAAAATAGGCCATTTCTTTGTCTTTGTTTTTTCTTTCTGTTTTATTTTTATGTTCATGGGGGGGTCTTGAATTTTGGGCCCTGCCGATGTCTTTCCACTCTTCAGCTCAAGGATAGTGCTCTACCACTTGAGCCACAGCACCACTTCCAGTTTTCTGGTGGTTAATTGGAGATAAATGCCTCATAATCTTTCCTACTCGTGCTGGATTTGAACTGTAATCCTCAGATCACAGCCTCCTGAGTAGCTAGGATTATAGGCATGAGACAACTGCACATAGCTTAAGCTCACGTTTCTAACAGTATATACTCAGAATATGTAGTGTGTATGTTCACCTATCTTTATATGAATTCTTGAGTTAAAAATCTAGGCTAGAGCTTCGACTTCACACTCACGAAAATATTTCTGGTATTAAAGTTGATACTGCTGGAAAAAATAAAACCTAAGGAAGTAAAGGATTCTGGAAAGTTCAGTTTGCATCCAGCCTGGGCAGAACAGTGTTTGAGACACTACCTATAATTAACCAGCCAAAATTGCTTTGGAAGAATGGTTCAAGAGATGGAATATCAGTCATGATCAAGATTGCTGAATAAGAGCTTGAGGCTTTTGCATACATACATACAAACATACACATACACACAGAGGCACTTATATGTACACACACAAATACACAAATGAAACAACTCTCAGAATATGTAGAAAAGTTAGAAAACAATAGAAAATATGTCCTGAATAAGACTAGATTAAATGACATTTTCTAATATTAAAAAGTCCCCAAGTGAACATTCTTCAAAAATGTTTGAGACTATTACATAGGTAGGGAACAGAGATAGTAAGAGAGTTAAGTAAACATGATTAAATGGATCAGATCCATGGAGGAATGAATCAGAGACCCCTGCAGGTGCATCTGAAAATGTTCCTATCCTGTGTCAAATGTTAGAACATCTTTAAAAATTGTACATATACAGTCTGAGCAATCAGCCTAGTGGAAAAGATCATTGGAGAATTTCAGAATTGCTAGTCTGTTTCTAGATTAAATAAACCAACAAATTATGGCAGGACAATGTGATAAAAGCCTGGAATTCTAGCATTCACACTAAGACAGGAGGTTAGAAAGTGGAATTACATAGTGATACCTTCCCTGGACCAGGTAGTATAATTTTGTCTCAATGAAACATACCAAACAACAAGAAAGGTATACAAAGTTGGATGTTTGGGTTAATTTTGTCATTATGTTTTGAGAAGTCAAGTTTCCTATTGAAATGCAAGTCACCAGTCTTTTGTTAGAACACTATTTTAAGGCAAGGATCAACCAAAGTCCTATAGTTGCTGCAGATACAATCTAATTCAACAGATACAATCTGTTCAATATCAAACATCTATGGATTAATTGGATAAGAAGAGCAAAGAAGAATTTGGCAAACCAGAAATTATTAGGTTTAGGGGAAAATGGGAAAAATAGGAATAGAGGGATTTGGGGAGGTAAAGGAAGAGTGAATTTAACCAAGTCCTAATCTCAGAGAGGGAAATGGATTGGACAGAATGATAGGAGAGAGATTTAAAAAAAAAAAACAAAGAAAATGGAAAAACAAAAATTTAAATATAACAAGTAAAACCCATAAAAATTATGTAAGTTTAAAGATGATATTGGGAGAAGAAAAGAATAGGATGAGAGAAGGGGAGGGATAGAAAGGAGACATGAAAAACAAAAAGAATAAAAAATTTTAAAAATAATACTCATTTGTATTTTTAATGCTCTCTTCATTATATATCATTCGTAGATGGAAAATGGCTTATGATTTTAACCAAAAATTTGAAAAAGTAAGCATCATTCTGTTGGATTTCAAAGAAATGATGACAGATTACAAAAGTTTAAGCCTGGAAAAATTGCAAAGTTCATCTAATGTAGGCTTTTGTAGAGCTTGCTAAATTAGAATTTAGATTTAAAATAAATATTTTGTTTTTGTTTGTAATTTTATATTCTATATATTCTATTGGATACTACAAAATTCTTTTTAAGTAGAGGGTTTAATTGACAAATTCACGAATGATTCTGACATTCTATTTTCCTAAAATATTCTTTCAAGCAAGGTATAACTAGAACTTAGTTAATAGATAATTCCAAGAATTGATGTATAAAATAATGTGAATAACCTAGACACAGTTGCCAACCAATGGATGATATTAATTTATAAATTTAGAAAAAGCAATTTTTTGAGGCTTTGGTGTAACATGGTATGAAGAGAGTAAATGTGTAACATCTTGGTTCTTCTATCTATTCCTAACTTATTAAGCAATTTCTTAAATTATGTGCCTCTGTATACAATGAGAAAAATGCTAGAGTTGAGGCTTGTTTTTATTTTATTTTATTTTATTTTATTTTGGTTTGTCCTAAAACTGGAACTCTGTGTCAGGCCACTCTCTCTGAGCCTGTTTGTGCTCAAGGCTCGTGCTATACCACCTCAACCTCAGAGCCACTTGTCTCTTTCATTCCTGAGAAGATTACTAGAGATAAGAATCTAAGGAACCTTCCTGCCTGAGTGGGCTTTGAAGCATAATCTTCAGATCTTAGCCTCCTGAATATCTATGATAGTTAAAAATAGTATAAATATAAATAATATTTGCAAGTGTTTTGATTTCAAGAATACCACTGGAGGGGGATAGGGGAATGTTGCAGCAAAGTTTAGTGTAGTGTTCTTTCCACAATAGGAAGGGCATTATATTAGCAGAAGTGTAGAATTTTTTCACAATAGTCATAAGCTATTCATGATGTGAATTAAGGGAATTTTAAGGTGCACCTTACAAGTTGGAAACTGTTGGGGTGAGATGACTTTATGGCATAAAAGTTTAGGATTGGGGCCTGGGAAGGTGGCTCAGTGGTAGAGCGCTTGCCTTGCATGCTCGAGGCCCTGGGATCGATTCCTCAGCACCACATAAGCAAAAAGAGAAAAGCCAGAAGTGGTGCTGTGGCTCAAGTGGTAGAGCACTAGCCTTGACCTGAAGAGCTGAGGGACAGCGCACAGGCCCAGAGTTCAGACCCCACGACCGGACCCCCCCCCCAAAAAAAAAGTTTAGGATTGATGGTCATAGAAATAGCTTAATCTGATGAACAAATGTTTACTTTTGAGGAATTAATTTTTATAAATACTTCATAGTTTTATCCTCTACTAAAATGTGGCTATATTTTCTGTTGACTTATCAATATGTAAAAAGCCATTGGAATCTGCATCTATTGCAGAATTAAATAACATGCAAAAAGTACTGTTTTGAATGTCTCTTGAAAGAAATGTTCAGAATTTGAAAATGAATAATTAGTAGTTACAGGAATTTTGAAGAACACATATATTCTGTCCTGTTAACAATTATTCAGTTTTGAAAGTTAGAACTTTCAATTGAATTAAACTATTTTCTGTTTTACTATGAGAAAATACTAAAATATGGTTTTTTCAAAATAATGACAAGTATATTGTGAAAATATTGTATAGGTGGATAACATTCAAGTTGATTACCCTCTGATAAAGAAAGGGTAATTCAAATTAGATGCCATATCTTAGCTATGGTAAATATTACTGTGATAAACATAATTGTGCTGGTAGCTTTAGTATGACCTTGTTTGTGGCCACCTGATTAAATGCCCAGAAGTGGGATTACTGGGTAATAGGGGAGCATTATTGTGTACATCAAGGACAATCTTAGTAGATGAGCAGAATAGTTCAAAGCTATGTACCTATGACCGTATAAGGTGATTTTAAGTGAAATGAACTCCAAGATATCTTCTTTGTTGTTGTTTATCTTAATGTACTAGTTGATTTATTTTTATCATTTTGTGCTTTACCCACCTATGGTGTATCCTCTTTAGTCACTGTATTTGATTTTGATACCCTGGGTATCTGAACTGGGGAAAAGAAATGAACAAAACAAAATGGTGAGACAAAGGACAAAGAGAGAACCTATGCAACAGTGATACTCACAAAACAATATGTTGGAAATGATCTTGGGAGTTCATTGGGAGGGAAGAGGGAGAGAAATGGGTGAAGGGGTAACAAGTTAGAAAAGAAATGAATTCATTACCTTACTTATGTAACTATAATCCCTCTGTACATTACCTTGACAATAAAATTTAAATTTAAATAAAATAAAATATATGAGAGCAACAATACAGTCGATGGGACTAGGGGAAATTCTATACTATACAAAGAAGTGTAGAACAGCTGTGAAGAGCAGCAATTTGACTTTAACATCAGAAGTAATAAACTAGGATACAGATTTTCATCCTCATGTCAGTCACTAAAAAGAAAAAACAAAATGCATAATCAGCAAAGCAATAGAGATAAAATAGAAAACTAAACAAATAAGGTGAATAGATGACTTGGACCAAGAATAACAAATGACACAATTAGGAAACAATAACAAGCTGGTAAGTTTAAAATGTATTACCCATAATTCTATTAAATGTTGTTTACATTACAATTTGTTAGAACTATAATTCAAATCACATTTTAATAGTATATCATTTTAATAATAGTATATTTATTATTGAAATCTTAATATTGAATGTTTAATAGATAATTTTAATTTCTGCATTTATAGAAATGAAAAAGTGAAACTAATTTTAATAAAATATTTCATGAATTGTAAAATTGAGAAGCATTAATATTTAAACAAATATCATCATCATTTCATTTGTGTGAATTAATGTATTAATACAAAGTGTATCCTACACTCAACACTCATCTTAACATCAAATAATGAATTACTGCGCATGACTCTTGGTATTAAGTGGAAAGGTTCAGCACTGTGGTAAGATTCACACCACACAATAGAGGAGGGCATGACTCCTCTAATCTCACTTAAGTTGTGGAAATTTGATTTCTACATGCATGTTAAATTCCTGTCTAAGTGACATCTAAAAATTATATACAATTATATATATGAGGAGTATTTCAGATGATACTTAGAAGTCATATTCATTAATTAAAATTTTATTATCTTGTACCAAATAAATATTTATAGAGAGACTGAATTTGTGAGTAGATGGTGGTGTATGTGTGCCAGGTTATTCATATTGAGGCTTATTTTATATTTCTGACATTGTTTCTACAATTGGATTTAATTTTCCTTAAGGGGTTAAGTGTATTATATTGGATATATGAAAGTAAACTGAATGTTTATTCCATTAATCCTTTGCCACTTGTCTAATCCCAATATAATTTATCCCTGTGTTTGAAGTGATGAAAATAACAACAGATATAAGCAAGATAAATCAGTCTGTAGTAGACAAGTATTTTCACCTTTATTTTGATAGTTGGTCCTCTTTTACACTACAAAATATTCTTGAGAAAATGTGCTCCAGGCTGGCCACAACTGCAGAATATTATGGTTTGATGTATCATAAGAGAAGGAAGGAAGGGTTACCTTCCTTCCAAAAGTCTGCTCTGAGGAATGTGATCTGCTTTATGGTGGTGACTTGGAAATGAAATATTTTTACAGTCAACCTTGAAAAGCCATCTTCATAGAATATTTCTGTAAGTGGGTACAGAGGATTATTGATGGCTTTGCAAGGATGCCAGATTGCCTCATTATGAGAAAATTAAAACAAGAATTTAGTCAGCTGTTTTTGCATCTTTAGGAGAAAAATCCGTTGAATCTAGGTCAGGGGATCACTGGGACTCAGAGAAGCTACTACCTTGAATAGTAGTCCTAGACCTCTAATACAAAAAAAAAAAAAAAAAAACACATAAAACAAACAAACAAAAACTCCAGTAAGCACTGGCTGCTATCAGGGCTGCTATCACAGCCTACAGGAGGTCAGGCAAAAAACAGAAGCTGAGAGTCATTTTGTTGATAAATAATATATTTTTTATGAGGCAGACTGAAATGAGACTCCAGAGAGAATGTCAGAAAGACTGATCAGAGAGACTAAAATTGATCACACAAAGATTAGAAAGAATAATTCCTTGTAGAACAAATAAATCAAAGAAAGCCTGTGCATGTAAGAACATGACAGCTGACCAAATTCTAGAAATGCACATTTCTTTAGAGGTCAGCTTAATAAATTATCAATGGACGTCTTTGAATTCTTAAATACTTGACCGCAGGTGGGAGAAAGCTGAAGAGAATAAAAATGTCCTCACTCTGTTAGGAGGTCCAATATCACATTAGGAAGTAATCAAGCAAAGATTAGCAATAAAAAGAGAAAACAATTATCCCAAAAGAGGGCCTCATTTGTTTTGATGTAACAGTCCTTGATTGAGGGGCTAGCAATTGCCCAACAATTGATCCAATCCCACAGCTGAGTTGATATTGACTGCAGTATTCCTACATGAACAAAAATAGAAAATTTACAAATGTCTGATGAAATGAGTTGAAGGTGAAGTGTTCTAATAGTGATATCTGAGGTCTAGACACAAGTGAAGAGGTGTATTTTCTTTTCTAAAATTCCCCATTATTAGCCTAGTGCCAGTGGCTCACAGCTATAATCCTAGCTACTCAGGAATCTGAGATCTGAAGACTGCGGTTCAAACACGTCCTGGGCAGGAAAGTCCCTGAGACTCTTATCTCCATTTAACCACCAGAAAACCAGAAGAGGAACTGTGGCTCAAGAGATAGAGCACTCACCTTGAGTTGAAGAGCTCAGGGCCAGTGCCCAAGCCAGGACTTCAAGCCCCTCGAGCAACAACAACAACAACAACAAAATCTCTCTTTTCTTGGACTGCCTACATCTTTTCTTAATATTCAACAAAGAAGCCATTTTATCACCCACTACCTTTAAGTCCTATCCTAGCTACTGAAAATAGAATGATTTGGTATCTTATGTCAAACAGTTCATATTTGCGGGAACAAATACCAGCAGTGGTAACTTTTTTCCAGTCCTTGAACTCTGGGCAGGAGCACTGAACGTGGTTATACTGGTAGCTTGCATGTGAGATTGTTATTTATTGGATTACTACCCATGAGGGGAATTACTGGGTCTTAAGGGAGATCTATATTTAATCATTTTAGGAAACTCCATACCGCATTCCACAGTGGTTGAACAAGTTTAATTTCCCACCAACTGTATAATAGACTTCCCAATTAGCTACATCCATGCCAGCAATTGCTATTGTTAGTTTTCTTGATAATGGCCATTCTAACTGGGATGAGGTAGAATATGTCTTGTTTACTTATAGATTTGTGGGTACCTTCTAGCTACCATAAATGAATGAATCCATGAAACCTATATTGCTCTGCGTCAGCATTCCTTTCTCTTTTCTCTTATTATAATTTTCCCAAGCCTTTCATTTTCCTTAAGACTGGTGAAAAGTCATCCTTTTTGATGGGTGAATAGAATTCCATTATGTGTGTGTATGTGTTCATTTCTAAGCCTTCTCTTTCATCTGTAATTTTGTAATTCCCTATTAAATTTGAATTGCTTTCTCAAATTCATTGAAGAATATTGTTGGGATTTTGATGAGTATTGCATTGCCAATTGTTTAGGGGCAGTATTGCAGTTTTCACAATGTTAATTCTTCCAACAAGGAGCATTGAAAAACTTTCCATTTCCTTGAATCTCCTTCAATTTTCCTTTTTAGATTTTTAAAGTTTTCAGAGTAGAGGTCCTTCACATTTTTAGTTAAATTAATTAATTCCTAGTTTGGTTGTTGTTGTTTGGTTTAGTTTAGATTTGATTTGATTTTGAGGCTAATACGTATGAGGTTTTTTGGATTTCAGCCTGGATTTTCCCATTCTTGGTCAGAAAACTACTGATTCTTGTGTGTTTTATACCCTGCTACATTGCTGAAGGGTAGCATCACCTTTACTAACTTGAGGGAGGAAGCTATAGGGTCCTTTAAATACAAGGTCATTTCATCTGTAAAAAGGGATAGTTTTACTTTTTCCCTGTTTGTATCTGCTTTCTGTTTTTCTCTTGTATTGCTCATGCTAGAGAGAATGGAAATCCTTGTCTCATTCCTGATGTAAATGTTTTCCTGCTTTACTGTTAGGTAAAGGCTAATTATCTCTGTCATATACATACTCAGTATTATATTGAGGAATGTTCCATGCATTCTTAGCTTCTCAGATCTTTTAATCATAAAGTGGTATTCGAGCTTGTTAAAAGCTATTTCTATGCCCCTATAGAGGATCATGTGTTTCTTGTCCCTGCTTCTGCAGATGGTTTGTATTATATTTATTGACAACAATATTGAATCCATTTTTATGAATGATGAATCCTATTTGATCATACCATATGATTTTTTGTTAGTTCCTGAAATTGGTTGGCGAGAATTTTAATAAGTTCTGCATCAATGCTTATCAAAGATTTGGGTTCATAGTCCTCTTTCTTTGGAGTTCCTATGTGATTTGGGGAAGAGCCTAATTCTAGCCTCAAAGAATGTGTTTTGAAAATTCCATTTCCTCTTCTGTTCCATTGAAGAGTTAGATCTGAGTATTGTAAGTTCTTTACAGGCCTTAATTTCATGATAAATTAATTGAGTCCTAGATTTTTCTGAAACGGAAAGCTGTTTATTGACATGTCATTTTCATTACTTCTTATGTGTTACTTCTTGGTTCAGATCGAGTATAAGAAAGCATCAATTTCTCCAGGATTCTCCAGGTGATTGGCATAAGGTTTTCAAAGTACTCTCTTATAGCATTCTTAATTTTGCTTGTATCTGTTGTGTTGTCTCATTTTTGTCTCTAATTTTCTGTATTTGGGTGAGTTCTCCTATATTTTTTTTGATTTTATATCATGACTGTGATATACTGAGGGGTGGGTTAGAGTTACATAAGTAATGAGTACATTTTTTAACAATGTTACCCCTTCCTCATTTTTTCCTCCTTCCCCCAATCCTGACATCCTACATCCTAAAGTTATGAAGTTCATTTCTAACATAGTGTCTAGTGTATATTACTGTTGCTTTGGTTAATCTTTATCCGACCATTTCTGTGATTTCCCTTCCCTTCCCCAAATCACATTAATTTATATATAAGACAAAGGGTACAGAAATAAAAACAAATGACTACAAGGAATAAGCCAAAGGGTAAAAACTAAATAGAAATAACTAAACACAGTTCACTATTCAATCATCTTGTATCCATTTCTTGGAGCTCATTTCAATAAGCTTCATTTTATATGGTGATATGCACATTGCTATTGAGCTATTGTGAATATCCTAGACATATTCTAGTTTTTCCAAATGATTGCAAACCTCTAGCCTATGATTCTTTGGGTCTGGATTTGTTTGACTTATTATGTTTTCCAAGTGATTCTATTTCCTTACTAATGGGTCAATGTCATTCATTCTGACAGAAGCATAGAATTTGGTTGTGAATATATATGACATTTTCTTTATCCATCATTGCTGGGTGATAGGGGACCTCTATTGAGGAACCTCTATACTTCATTACAGAGTATTTGAAGAAGTTTACATTTCCACCAATAGTGTAGTAATGTTCCTTTTAGACCACATCTCCACCAGCCCAGCATCTGTTATTATTAATTTTTTTCATAATGGTTATTCTAACTGGGGTGAGGTGGAATGTCAATGATGCATTGATTTGCATTTCTTTTATGATCAGAAATTTTTCATATTGCATCATGTGTCTCTTGGCCATGCATATTTCTTCTTAAGAGAGGTCTCTCTTTAGCCCATTTATTAAGAGGGTTGTTGTTTCTTTGAGAATTTTTTTTTGGTGGGTTAACTTTTGGGGCTCTAAATATTTTTGAGATATGAGACAATTGTGAGTTGCAGAGCAACTAAAGTTCTTCTCCCAATCTTCTTACTTTTTATCTATCTATCTATATAAATTCTCTTCTTAGTCAGATTTGGTATGGATCTGTCAAGTCTGTTCATTTATTTAAAAAACCAACTCTGATTTGTTGATTCTATGTTTTATTTTGACTATATTTAGTTATTTCTGATTTATTTATTTATTTTTTTGTTTTTGTCTACTGCTTTGGGTTTTGGGCTTCTTCCTGTTTTCAAGGAGCTTGAGATACATAATTAAAATAACTTGAGATTTCCTCAATTATTGATGTAGGCACTCTGAGCTATAAATCCTCCTGTAATTACTAAAAATACCCGAGGAGCTGGTATTTTGTGTGTTCATTTTTGTTAAATTCTCGATAAGTTCAGATTTCCATTCTAATCCCTTCAGTGTTGCACGGGTCATTCAGCAACTTTTTTTCAGTCTTCATGGGTTTGACAATTTTTTTGCTTTAGCTGCTTAATTCTAAGTTTATTCTATTATGCTCTGACAAGATATGGGAATTCAATTAATTTTTCTTTCAATTTGGACAGAATTTATGTGTGACATAGGATATGTTCTGTTTCAGAGAATCTTCCATGAGCTGATGTAAAGAATGTATATTCTGACGCTGAATATATATTCTGTAGATATCTGTTAGGGATAGGTGGTCAATGAAGATATTTAGGTCTGCAGTTTCTTGGTTGAGTTTTTCCTGGATAACAAATCCATAGATGGGAATGATATGTTGAGATGTCTTTTGGGGTTAAGTAGAATTTGGTTGATGAAGTGGAATGCTCCAGGATTCAGGTCATTGATATTTACACTGGCTATATCTCCTAATTGAGAGTTGCCTTTCTCAATATGTAATGTCTCTTCCTACTAATTTTAATTTCAATTCCATTTTATCTTATGTTAGTAATCCTACTGTGGTCTGTTTATGGTGTCCATTTGCTTGAAAATTTTCCTTCCAGCCTTTTAGTTTGAGTATGTGTTTGTTTTTGTCAATAAAATGTGTCTCTTGTTTTTTTGATACTACTATCTAATCTATATCTTCTATTTGGAAATTTAAATCCATTCATATTGAGAGTTAAGACTGAGAAATATCTGATAAGCCCTGCTATGTTATACCCCTTCTGTTAGGAGCTGTTCCTCATCTACTGTTAACATATTTACCTTGTTCTCTAGTAGGGAGCATTTTATATAACCATTTCCTGTTCTTCTTGATCTTCTCTATATAGGATATATTTGATTAACTTCTATCCAGCTGATTTGCTGGATATACGTTGTTTCAAGTTTTCTTTGTCATGAAATATGTTTATATATCCTTTAAATGTAAAGGGGTGTTTGGCTTAGGATGAATTGGTAGATGTTTACCCTTAATGTTTGTCATATATCATGTCAGGCTCTCCTTTTTATCATATCAACTAAGAAATCTGTATTTATTGTGACTATATATTCTTTATAAATAATCATTCTTTTCACTCTGGCAGCTGTAAGAATCCTTTCCTTGATCTTTCATTATCCTCTAATGGGTTATGATGTGGTGGTGGATTTTTCAGTTCTAGAATTCTCTGTTTGGTGTTCTAAAGGCTTCTCTTCTCTGAATGAGCCTATCTCTTTGGATGTTTGGCATGTTCTCTGCTTGAATTCTGTAATTTGTTTCTCATCAATTTAGCTTCCTGGTCTTCTCTTTCCTGATACCTATCTCCCCGAAATTTGATCTTCTGAATCTTGAAGTTCTGCAAGATCATTTCTTATTTCTTGGATTTGTTCTAAATGATTATCTCCTCTTTCCTATTAGACCTATTCTGTCTTTGACCCTGAGATTACCTTCTATGTCATCTATTTGCTATGGAGAATTTCTACTTTGTTTTTGATTTCCCCATCTTCTAATTGGTCATTTTTAGGAGGTCTATCTGTTTATTAAAGCTTCGTTTTAGGTCCTGTATGGACTTTCTGTACGTATTTTCTTTGGGTGGGGGAGAATCAAGGCTTGTTTTCTGTGTCTTCTCTCATATCTTTTAACTAGGCATCTATTTTTTCTTGTACTCTCTTGCCTACTCAGAATTTTTTATCTTTCTGTTTGTAGTCTCCATGAATTATTTTGCTAATCTTTGGTTGGTCTCATCTTGTTCACACATTTCCTTGTAGAGGTGTTCTATCTTTCCATTAATCACATTTTTCAGCAGGATTTGTAATGTATTTTGATCACTAACTTCAAGGTCCTTGTCTGTTCCAATGCCTGGTTATTTACTATGTGAATTATTATACTACCTTGACATAATTTTTATTGTATTCTTCTTATTTGTTCTGTCATTTGGAGGTTTTATTTTGGGGGAATCTATGATCTTCATACATGACTCTCTGTATTCTTAGTTGATTTGCCAGGTGTTGGTTTTCTGTTGTGATTTGCTTTTCTGGAATTTGGTTTTTGTCTAGACCATTAAGTGTAGGAGTAGAAACAAATTGAGGTGAGATGTTGTGATGTTAATACTTGTGGTTTCAGCCACAATTCACACTGTCCAGTGGTATGGTGAATTGTCTCCGTAGATGGATGTGGCTTTCTCTGATGTACATTTATGTTCCTGCTTTTTTCCATGTTGCCCTATTTCCACACTGCAGATGTGTTTTTGAATATGTTGGCCAACACAGTCACGGCAGTCACCTACCTGTCTGGGTAACTTTTCATAGATTTCTGTTTTATTCTGAAGACAGTATTAACTCTTTTTTCAAATTGGATATCTATATATAATTATAGCTGAACTGGTGTGACCCTCTAGACCTGAATTACCTGCTAGAACTCTAAATCTGTTTCATTAGAGAGAGCTAGAGTAATCTGCTGTTTTTCTTCTGTCATTGTTTTTCTTCTTCCTCAGATTTATTTATTTATTTATCTTATTTTTTGGGGGGGGGCAGACGTGTGGCCTGAACCAGGGTGCTGTCCCTCAGCCCTTCAGCTCAAGGCTAGCACTCTACCACTTGAGCCACAGTGCCACTTCCTTTTTTTTCTTTTTGCTTATGTGGTGTTGAGGAATTGAACCCAGGGCCTCAGGCATGCAAGGCAAGCGCTCTACCACTGAGCCATCTTCCCAGCCCAGATTTATTTATTTTTACTGTGGTCTTTTCACATAATTTAGGATTTGTGATTGTTGTATTAGGTTATTTTTGCTTTTCTGTTTTTGATACTTTGAAGTAGTGATTTCAGGCTTGTATGAAGAGACAGTAAAGTATAAAGTTATGCTACTATATTGAAGGAATGATAGAAAACATTTTAACTTTTTGCTACACAATTAAATTAATATTAACCAAGGCTAATTAAAATGATTACTTATTTACATTTCAGAGGATGAGTATAGTACTCTTGGATATCTTGGAGGAAAAGACGTTAGACTCATTATAACTGATGCTTTGCATTGAAATTGCTGTCTAAACTTTCTTCTTCATAAACGCAAAAGCTCCATTTCTTTCATATAACAGTATAAAATCATAATAGCTGCATGTTGAATTGTTTTTCTCTGCTATTTTCAATTCCATTCTTCATCCATGAGGTATCTAGGGCTTTGAATGACCAATTCCTTAAAAATACCTATATTGCTTATATTGTGATGTAAATCTCAGTATTATTAATATGAATTTATCTGAGTCTCATCTTGAGCTACATTCATATGAAATTTATTCAGTATCAAGCGAGGAACCTATTTTACTCTTTTCTGTGTTTTAATCATCAAATCAAATCTCTTTAGAAATATGCTCTCATCTTTTATATTGCTCCTGTAAACATCATGTGTTTCTAGTACTTTTACTTAAGTATATATAAAGTTTGGAATAGGAAGATACCACCCCATTATCAGTTTAAAGCAAACCCTTGAGGACTACTTTATATGTAAAAATAAAAAAGTCCAATATACATGTTCATACATGAACAATCTAGTGGTTAAGTAAATTAGACACAAGAACTACCACATCAATTCTCAATTTACTTACAGGCACCAAAATATTGTATTCATGAATATCAGTCATTTTTAGAAAATGATTAGTCAATAGAAAGTTTATATTATTTTTTAAATTTACAAAATGTAAATTACACCCAGATTTGCTGTCAATATCCTGTTTCCAGGAATACATTTATTCAGCAAATAGAGAAACAAAAAATAAGGGTTCATCACATAGAATGAGAGATGTAGTAGCAGACTGTCTGCTTAAGATTATAAGTACATGCAAATCTTGTGATATATTCAAAGATACTATGAACATTCATAAGAGGATTTGTGATCAGAAGTGATAGGTAAGCAAAGTAACTGGAAAACTGTATATGTAAATTGAGCTTTCAATATAGGATGACAAGTTTTCCATACATGAGTTTACAGAATTTGATTCTGTATCTCTAACACACATACAGTATTCTACATTTTCCCACATACTCCTGTTCTCTTACCTCAGTTCCTGATCAATATTCCTCTACTTTCTTGATGTCAATTTCTACTAAAATAACAAGCTGGGTGTTTTATTGGTCTCTAGATCCAATACACTTTAGTATTTTGGAGTAGTAGTATGAATTCATGGAGTTTGACTTGAATGTACTTGATTTCAGGGAAAGAAACAGGTCCAGGCAAGATCCTTAAGTAAAGAAAAACTTATGGAGGAAACACCAATCAACTATAATTACAAAAGAATGGAACTGATGTCTCATTTGTCTGGGTGCCAGCTTTGTGTGTGTGTGTGTGTGTGTGTGTGTATGTGTGTGTGTGTGTATGTGTGTGTGTGTGTGTGTGTGTGTGTGTGTGTAGAGAGAGAGAGGGAGAGGCAGAGAGAAAGAGAGAGAGAGAGAAAGAAAGAGAGAGAATTTTATTGTGGCTTCCATATTTACAGTCCATAGAGCATTACTTGAGAAGGTGTTCATATCAGACCTCTGATAGCACAAACACTTTTTGTTGTGATAAACACTTGCTTAATCTCTAATTAAAAATGGAAAATAAACTAACATCTTACGAGATTGTTTTGACAATTAATTAGTATATTAAAGGCCAAAGAGAGGAATTGGAGATCAATATAATCTTTTTCCTATCTTCAGAATATTACACAGCAATAGCTGTGATTTTAAGAGTCTCCTGCCATGTACTGACAGCTGAATTACTAATATACTTAACAACATGAAACACATGATAGAGAAATAGATCAGCCAGCAAGCACAAAGAACTGGTGATAAGATTGAACTTTTGAGACGGGTTGCGACAACTTTTAGGAATGTAATTCCTTCATATGAACTTCAAATTTTGTAGCTTTCCCTGTGTGATTAAGTGGTAAGAATGTATTGTAGAAACAAGAATTCCTGTTCAGCCAAGTAGAAATTTCTCATGATCCCATCCTCACGTTGCAAATTTCCATTCCATGTACTTTAGCACCTCATCCTTCCCTGTGGGAGACAGGAAAAAAGATAATTTTGTTTGAATATTAGAGTATTCAAACTGGTGTGTACAGGCATGATTTGTATAATTACAGGAATTTGTAATAAATGTAAGTAGGGATTATGTCACAAATAAAAATATAATTAAAATCACATAACAAGACTAGAAGTCACAGCATTTTGTGCAAGAAAACATACATTAGGTTAGTTGCAGAATTTATTTTTGGAGATAACTTTATATTAAAGTAAAATGAACTTTATCTAATGATTGAAACATCTTATTGAAAAATATATTTCTTAGACATATTTTGCTGCACAATTTTAGGGATAGAGGTGGCCCCATTGCAACAATGAGATGTACATGACATTATGTCGAAAAGTGAGCTTTAAAACTTTGGCTGGGGGGGTGGAGATGGGAAGGGATGGGAAGGTGAAACAAAGGAATAGGCAAACGGCACTGTGGCTCAAGTGGTAGAGCGCTAGCCTTGAGCTGAATATCAAAGGGACAGGGCCAAGGCCCTGAGTTCAAGTTCCAAGACCACAACCAACAAACAATATATAAGTAAAGGAAAGAAAAAATGTGATCTTATCCACCAGTTCATAGCTAGTATAATCCCTGCTCTCTCAAGATGGACTTTTTTTTTTCAATTAAGTCCATGCTCTTATATCTAACTTGCATTGAAAACAGAATTATTCTTCCATTGTGCTTTCTACAAAGTTGTGTCATTAGCAAGCGTGATTTAGAAAGGGGGTGGCCTTATACTTCCTGTTCCACATAGGAGTAATGCTTTCTCTATATCACTCTCATAAATCTACATACTGGACTTGGCTTTATTGTTTCAATGTGGTCTTATTCGTAGAGTCTTCTATAGTGTATTGAACCCTTATACTTAAACACAGAATTTCTCTTTCTCTTATTATTGCTATAGTTAACAAATTCATGTACACTTGGGAAATAATGCGCAGCACATACACTCACCAAAAAAAATGATCTGAGAAACTTCTTCCCCTTTAAAATTCGCCTTAATTTACAGAGAATTTACAAAGTTTGAACTAAATATACTCATGGATAATGTATTTATAAGCAATATAAATTTCATATTTTCTCTTCATTAAGTTGTCTCTAAAACTCGTGTTACTTCAGGTCCAAAGGTGTCCTTGTGTTATTTCGGGGAAGCCAGAAATCATTCACTATACCTCAAGCAGCACCATAGATTGTTCCTGGAAGTAACTGTTACTGAATATGGAAACTGATCCCAGGAGCGGAATGGAACATAGAGGATTGACAAAGCTCAAGTTAACTTGTGCTCTCCTTTTTACTGTAAAAGAAGAGAATCCGAAGGCTTGAAGAAAACTCTGTCCTTAACTTTTTCTAGTGTGTTTTTACTCACATATAATTTTTTTGTAAACTTCTAGTTGAGAGAATTACAAAAAGAAATAATGTGCCATTTGATGGCAAGCATAGAACAAAAGGAAATAACGTTGTTTTAAATATTTTCTACTGCAGGGGCTGGGAAGGTGGATCAGTGGTAAAGAACTTACCTCATGCCTGAGGCCCTTGGTTCGATTCGTCAGCACCACATGAGCAAAAATAAGCCAAAAGTGGTGCTGTGGCTCAAGTGGTAGAGCGCTAGCCTTGAGTTGAAGACCTGAGGTAATGCGCCAAGGCCCAGAGTTCAGGCCCACGACTGGCCCCCCAAAAAAAATTCTACTGCAAAGAAACAAAGACATGGAGGTTTTAAAGTGTTTTATGGATGGATATTTCACTCCTGACATGATTCTCTTACTGCAGGAGTCAGTTATCAATTCCTTTAGTTTGGTCATGAGTTCTCCAGAGCAATAAGGATTCCAAAAGAGCATCCAGTGCGTATGATCAGCAAAAGGAGCCACTTCTCAGACCAGTACTCCTTTAAGGAGGGTCCCAATGAAATAATCTGTTTTTTTGTTTGCTTTTTTGTTTAGTTTATGTTGGTTCTATGGCTTGAATCCAGAGGCTGGACCCTGTCCCTGAACAGTTTTTGTTCCTGCCCACCAGCACCCAAAGCTAGTACTCTACTGCTTGAACCAAAACTCCACTTGTCGATTTTTTGCTGTGTAATTACAGATAGGAGTTTGACAGATTCTCCTGCCTGGTTTGGCTTTGAACTAAGATAGTAAGAAAGCCAAGAGACATCAACTATACAGTCTTCTCTTTTCAAATGAGAAATATTAGATGAAGTTTATTGTAAAGCTAATATTTGAACATTTTTTTCTTTCTTTTTTGTGAGTTACAATTACATGGACAAGATAACGAGTACATTTCTTATCAATCGTTGTTGCCTCCTCTTTGTTTCCCCTTCCCATCCCTTCCCATATACCCTACTCCCGCATCCGATCCTCCCCGTACACCAAAGTTGTAAAGTTCGTTTTTCGACATAACGACTTGTACATCTCATTGTTGCAATGGGTCCACCTATATCCCTAGTTAAACGATTTGTTTTTAGAGAATATGTCCAGCAAACAATCCATAACATAACTCAGCAAAAGTAGGTGCACTGAATCATTTTGGAATTATTATTTTTTGATTGGGAAGATTATTGATCTTGTCGTTCCTTTTGGGGAAACTTAAAGTCATATTTAACCACTTTCGTTCTTGTGGGGCTTGAACTCTGATCCTGGGTGATTAGCTACAGCACCACCTCCTGGTTTCTGGTGGTTAATTAAAGGTTAGGGTCTCATGGACTTTCCTGAGCAGGCTGACTTTGAACCACAATCCTCTGGTCACAACCTCCTTAGTAACTTGGATTACAGGTGTAGACCACCAGCACCTGGCTCATATTTGCATTTATGTGCACTGAATGACACTGTGTAGACAAAGAATGGAAATTTTAACCAAATGATGACATTGCAGCATTTCAGAAAAATTGAAGTAGCAATAAATATGTCCTCCTTTTCCATTTTGTTGCATCAATGAATGATGAGCTTTGGGACCCTTACATTAGCATCCTCTGCCATCAGTACAGGTGTATTTAGTATCAGGAAATATTCATAGAGAAATATGGAAAGAATGAGATTTTTAGAAAACAAAGGAGATAAGGTATGAAAGAATAGCATAGAAGGAGATACATTTATCACACAGAGACTAAGAGCTAGCCTAAGAGATTTAGAATGCTAAAAGCAATGAGGAAAAGCCTAGTTGACAACAAGTTCTACAATAATCAAAAATGGTTCTCTAGAACAGTTTCTGGTATACCTTAATTACTATCATTTATTCCTACTATCTGGAGTTATTCCTTATTTTCTTTCACAACTATTAATTAGCCTCTGCCTTTTTGGTGCTATAACTCACCAAAAAGGTTTCAAAATCACACTTAGCCCACCCTTCACTTTGTGATTAGCAGTGACGACACAAATCCTGGAATCATTGAATTTTCAGAATTAAACTTTACCTGACATCTAAGCACATTCCTGGCATTAATTGCTGTGACATAATGAACAAAACTTTTTTCAACACAGTATCCTAACATAAGTAAAGTACATAAATTAGGGACTGTTGTCAGGTGTCAGTATGGAAGAAGCAATTATATATTCCAAGTGTGGGTTCTTTATTTTTTATTTACTAACTAAATGCTTTTGTTTTTGTTTTGTTTTTGTTCTTTTTGCCAGTCGAAGGGCTTAAACTCAGGGGTAGGGAATTTTCCTGAGGTTTTCTTTGTAGTTCAAGGGTAGCACTCTACGACTTGAGGCACAGCACCACTTCCAGTGTTGTTTTTTTTTTAATGTGTTACTAAGGAATGAACCCAGGGTTTCATGGCTGCTAGGCAATCACCGAACCATGAAGCCAAATTCCCAGAGCCCTAAATAACTTTCTTAAGATGGCCTTACATTTTCAATCCGTAGGTATATAACATAATTTTAGCCAGGTGCTAGAAAATGATGTAGAAAGCAATACAATACAAAAAGTCTAGTAAGGCTGGATGGACAATGAATAACTGTCATGGTCTAGCCAGGGAGCACAAGGGCTTATCTCATGAACCTGTTTCAACAAGCTAGTGAGACAGCTACTGACCCACAGCCCACCTCCAGAATGAGAGGGCCACCTTGGGTTCCATCCACATGGGGATGCTGGGCCCCTTCTTCCAGCACCCATTCAACCAGGTCTTGGGAAAGAGAGAGAAAAAAGTCAGAATTACAATTAAGTCTAGTGCCAGTAACTCAGAATTCTAATCCTAACTACACAGGAGGCTGAGATATGAGTATCATGGTTCATAACCAGCCCAGGCAGGAACGTCTGTGAGACTCTTATCTCCAAAGAACCACCAGAAAATCAGAAGTAGTGCTGTGGGTTCAAGTGGTAGAGCACTAGCCTTTTGCTGAGGCTCTCGGGAACAGCGCCCAGGCCTAGAGTTCCAGCCCCACGACTGACAAGAAGTGAACTTCCTAACACAAGAAGCGGACTGAATAACACCCATTGTCCTAGGGAGCATGGTAGCGAAGTCAGACAGAGCTTCTGGTGAAGTTGACGTCATAAGTAGGTCACCTGGCTTCTCTGTGCCTTGGTTTCACCAGCTGTAAAACTCAACACAGTGAAGGATCCTCTTCCTCATGGGGATTGGGTAATGATGAAAGAGAGCCATGTTTTGTTTGATAATCCCACATCTGTTGCATGATTAATAACAGGGTCCACCTGAGCCCTTTCCGGGTATCTTCCTGTCATTTGCTCACAGAATTGTAGAGAACCTTCTCTGAAGGCCACTCCCTCTGTGCCTACCCATGCTCCAGAGATCCCTCTGTATAAATCCCTTTTTCCTCACAACTGTCCTGTGAGGAGAATGAGGTTCCATGGTTTCAACCCTACCTAGAGCTACACCTGTGGTCAAGAATTGTCTGCTGTGATTTTTCTGCCCGCTCAAACTGACAAGAAACCATTCAAGCCACAGGAAAATCAAAAACCACAAGCAGACCAGGGACTCCAACAAGAGACAGGTTAAGGACACAGGGAGATACAGGATCTTCCTATCCCCCCCCCCCCCATAAAAAATCTAAGAACTCTTTTTTGTATCTTTTATAAAAAATTTTTTTCTAAAAGTTTTTTTTTTAATTTTTAACTTTTAAATTTTGTTTTCTATTAACTTTTTTCTTCCTATTATAATTTTTATTTTAGGGGTATAAGTGTGTGTACTTTTTTTCTTTTAAAAAATTTTTTGTTTAGCTCTACTGACCATTTGATCATTTTTTTCTTTCCTTCTCATTCTTTTCACTATTTCTTCTTTTTCATTCCTCTTTGCGTGACATAATTGCTGTTCTGCTCATCTTCAGATATGCCAATAGTTGATTTTTAGACCTTAGCCCCATTGTGTAACGCTTAATCCAGAAATTTATTACTCAATTTAAAACCTATTAGACATAAATTCCTTAATAGCTGTACTACCTCTTTATACCTATATAATATTTTAAGCAATTTTATTTTAAAGCTTTTCACATCTGTTTATCCACCCCTTCTCTTCTTCTATCCATGTTCTTCTCTGAATATTACATTTTCAATTTGCATAATTTTAAGTGTTGCGCTTCTTAATTTTTAATTTTTGTTTTTCTATTTTTTCTTGTCTTATTTCTTTCTCTTTCTTCTTATTTACTGTCTCTCCACTATCATTCTATCCAACCTATTTCCCGCTTTGAGATTAGGATTGTATTTAGTTAACTCTCCCACAGCCTTTCCACATCCCTATATGCTATTTTTACCCATATCTCTCCCTAAACTTAATAATTTCTGTTTGCCAAATTCTTTTTTGTGGTTCGTAGCACATTAATACATAGTTGTTTGATGTTGAAAAGGTATATCTCTTGAACTAGACTTTTGCAGGTTTTTGACTTTGGAACTTCAGACTTTGGTTGATGCTTGACTTAAAATAGTGTGCTAGCACAAAACTGGCGTTACTTTCATCTCAAATGGGCAGAGCAACCGGGAAAAACACAAGAAAAACGGCAAGTCTGGGTATCTCAACTCCCACTCATGATAATTCGGAGACAAAAAGATAATGAATAATCCAGAGGAGAGTTCCCAAAAAGCTCTACAAACACTACTGGTAAACATGTTAAATGAAAATATTGAAAAACTGCAAAGGACTCTGAATGAGCGTGATAGGGAGAGAGAGGAGGCAAAACAAAGGTTAATACAAGAATATCATGAGCGTGAGGTAGCTACTCAACGATTGATACAGGAATTGCATGAGCAGCTTGAGAACACTCAAAGAGAAATAAAAGAATGGCATGAGAAGACTGAGATCAATCAATGAGAACTACAGGAACTACACGAACATGAAGAAGCTAGGCAAAGAGTAAAACAGGAATTGAGAGAGCTGGATTAGAATGCAGAAAGATCACTAAAGGCATTCATGGAACCCATAAACAGAAAACTGAAAGAAATTAGGGAGACCACACAGGGAATGCTGAATGGAACCCAACAGAAGGAATGGGAATAACCAATCAACAAAGTGATTTGAGAATAAACACTGAAAACCAAATTAAGGAAGTAAAGAACTTCATACAAGATCTAAAACAATGCTCCAACAAAGAATTTGAAGCCATCAAAGCCGACCAACTAGAAGAAAAAGAAATAAAAAACAAAGTATGAAGTCTCGACAGCAGGTTAGACCATGCAGAAGATCGAATTTTGGGGATTGAAGACACCCTAGACATTATAGAGAAAGAACATACAACCATCAAAGACAAATCCAAGATATATGAGAGATCTATCCAACACTTGGAAGACACCATCAGAAGGCCTAATCTAAGGATAATGGGTGTAGAGGAGCACCTAGAAACAGAAGTTAATGGTCTAGGAAATTTGTTTAACAGGATCCTCGCAGAGAACTTCCCAAACATGCAAAAAGATAGGCCTATTCAGATACAAGAAGCTATATGAACTGCAAAGAAGCTATATGAACTGCAAATAGACTTGTCCAGAATAGGACATCCACTGTCACATTATAATCCACGCAGATCAATTCAGACCAAGGAAAAGATCCTTAAAGCTGTCAAGGAGAAACGATCAATCACCTATAAAGGGAAACCAATTAGAATCACCTCAGATTTCTCAGCAGAGACAATCATAGCAAAAAAGAGCATAGAATCATGTATGCCATGCCCTAAAGACAAACAACTGTCGACCAAGAATTATGTACCCAGATAAACTGTCCATAACTGAAGGTCAAATAAAAACCTTCCATAGCAAAGAAAAATTGAAACAATATATATCCACCAAACCAGCCCTACAAAACATCCTTAAAGACGTCCTACACATAGAAAATCAACAAGACAACAATAAAGGCCAAGAAATTGCACCCAAACTGAGAATCCAATAACCTCAGGAAGAACCCAGTTGCCTCAGCCCCCAAGAAGGTGGATAAAATGGCAGGTACTCCCAAATACCTCTCAGTCCTATCTCTCAACATTAATGGACTTAACTCTCCAATTAAGTGGAATAGACTATCTAGTTGGATTAAAAAGCAAGATTCTTCTATCTGTTGCCTCATGAGTCACATCCTGCCCATAAACACAAACACATTTTCAATGTGAAAGGCTAGAAAAAAATCTACCAAGCAAACTGCCCCCGTAAACAGGTGGGAGTTGCAATCCTAATATCAGATAAAATAGACTTCAAATTAAAATTCGTGAGAAGAGGTAAAGAAGGTCGCTCCATACTAATTAAGGGATCTCTTCTTCAGGAGTATATTACAATTCTAAATATCTATTCGCCAAATAACGGAGGGCCCAAATTTATCCAAGAAACACTATTTTCCCTCAAATCCCACAGAGGTCCAAAGACATTAATTTAGTTGGGGCATTTAACACACCATCTTACACACTAGATATATCAACTAGACAAAAACTCAACATAGAAAGCGCAGATCTAAACAACTGCATAGATCAACTAGATTTCACAGACATCTACCGAATATTTCAGCCATTAGCATCAGAATACATGTTCTTGTCAGCAGCACATGGAATGTTTCCTGAAATAGACCACATTATAGGCCACATAGCAAACTTGTCCAAATTCAGAATCATTGAAGTTATACCTTCCATTCTCTCATACCAGCAGGGAATAAAATTAGATCTCAACACCAAAAGACACCAAAGAAAGTCCTGTAACTCATGGAGGAAATTCAAATACTCATGATATTCAACAAAAATGAACACAGAAATTACTCGCTCCTCTGGGACACAGCAAAGCCAGAACTCAGGGGCAAGTTTATCGCTCTGAGTTCATACATCAACAAATTGGAGAGATCTGAAACCAACCATTTGATAAGACATCTGAACCTCCTTGAAAAATGCATCAAGATAATCTCCAATCCAGTAGACAGTAAGAAATAATTAAAATTATATCAGAATTAAATGAATTAGAATCCAAAAAAAAAAAATAGAAAGAATCAACAAAACAGAGAGTTGTTACTTTGAAAAAATTAACAAAATTGACAATCTTAGCAAATCTTATCAGAAAAAGAAGAGAACAAACCCAAATAAATAAACTGAGAGATGAGAATGGAAACATCACCACAGAAACAGCCAAGATTCAGAACATTATAAGGGAATACTTCTCAAAACTTTATGCTAATAAGTTTGTGAACTTGGCAGAAATAGACCTTTTCCTAGCAAATATTGACCTGCTGAAACTAAACCAGGATGAGTTAAAACATCTTAACAGGCCCATATCTAGCGTTGAAATAGAAGCAGCAATAACACTCTTCCCATCTAAGAAAAGCCCAGGACCAGATGGCTTTACAGCAGAATTCTATAAGGCCTCCAAAACACAGCTCAGACCAATACTACTTCAACTCTTCAATGAAATTAAAAGAGAAAGTTCACTACCGAATTCATTCTATGAAGCCATAATAACCCTCATCCCCAAACCAGACAGGGAACTATAGACCCATTTCTTTGATGAACATTGATGCAAAATTTCTCAACAAAATTTTGGCCAATCGACTTCAACAATTCATCCAAACAATTCATCATCTAACAGGATTCATTTCAGGGATGCAAAGCTGGTTCAATATACCCAAATCAATTCATATAATTCATCACATCAACAGGAGCAATTGTAAGAACCACATGGTTATCTCAATAGATGCCGAAAAGGCATGTGACAAGATCCAATGCCCCTTTATGATGAAGGTTCTGGAAAAATTAGGAATCCATGGAACTTTCCTTAATACAATAAAGGCTGTATATGATGAACCTAGAGCCACACTATACTTAATGGTGAAAAACTAAAGCCATTTCCTCTTAACTCAGGAACGATACATGAATGTAGAAGCTCTTTACTTCTCTTCAATCTAGTATTAGAATGCCTAGCTACAGGAATAAGACAAGATGCAAACCTAAAGAGGGTACAAATAGGGAAAGAAGAAGTAAAACACTCCCTCTTTGCAGATGTCATGATCTTGTAGTTAGAGAATCCCATAGAGTCCACTCCCAAATTACTCAAGGTGATTCAAAAGTTTGGCAAAGTAGCAGGGTATAAAATTAACCCTCAAAAATCAATGGCTTTTCCGTATACCAACATTGAGGAAAGTGTGGCTGAAATTAGGAAAGCAACTCCATTCGTAATAGCCCTACAAAAACTAAAATACCTAGGAATTAACTTAACCAAAGAACTGAAGGACCTCTATGATGAAAACTTTAAAAACCTCAAAAATGAAATCAAAACAGATCTTAGAAAATAGCAAAAGCTGCCATGTTCCTGGAATGGAAAAATCAACATGGTGAAAATGGCAATATTTCCCAAGGCTATCTACAAATTCAATGCGATACCAATCGATATTCCAACTTCATTCTTCAAGGAAATAGAAGAGGGAATCCAATAATTCATAGGGAAGAATAAAGTACCCCAAATAGCAAAAACAATCCTCAACAGAAAGAACAGTGCTGGAGGAATATCAGGACCAAATTTCAAACTCTACTACAAAGCAATAGTAATCAAAATGGCTTGGTACTGGCACAAGAACAGACCTCAGGACTAATGGAACAGAATTGAAAACCCAGAAATGAACCTACAGACCTATAACCTTCTAATATTCGATAAGGGAGCTAACAAAATACAATGGAAGAAAGATAGCTTCTTCAGTAAATGGTGCTGGCAAAATTGGTTAACTACTTTTAGAAAACTAAAGCTAGATTCTTATATATCACACTGAACCTGAATCAACTACAAATGGATCAAAGACCTCGATGACAAAGCAGATATATTGAAAATATTACAGAATGGAATAGGAGAAATCCTAGGTCTCTTTGGCACAGGCTGAAATTTTCTTAATAGAGACTCAGAAACACAACAAATCAAAGAAAGTTTGGACAAATGTCATTGCATTAAATTGCAGAGCTTCTGTATGGCACAGGACATAGCTAGCCAGATCAATAGAAAGCCTACGGATTGGGTGAAAATCTTCATGAGCCATACAACAGACAAGGGTCTCACATCTACAATATACCTGGAACTCAAAAAAATTAAATCCCCTAACAACAAATCTTCAAAGAAACAACTGCCCAATAAATAAGTGTGCTAAAAGCTTAAAGAGAAACTTCTCTAAAGAGTAAAGAAAGATGACCAATAGACTCATGAAGAAATGCTCAACCTCTCCAGCCATAAAAGAAATGCAAATTAAAACAACATTGAGATACCACCTCACCCCAGTTAGAATGGCTATAATCAAGAACTCTAATAACAACAGATTCTGGAGGGGATGTGGACAGAAGGGAACCTTACTGCATTGTTTGTGGGAGTGTAAACTTGTTCAAACACTTTGGAAAGTAGTATGGAGGTTTCTCAAAAGACTCCACATAGAACTCCCCTTTGACCTACCAATCCCACTCTTGGACATTTACCCAAATGTTCACAAACAAGACCACACTAAAGCTACCAGCACAACTATGTTCATTGTAGCCTTATTTACCATAACTAAGATATTGAACCAACCCAGATGCCCCTCAGTAGATGAATGGATCAAGAAAATGTGGTATATATACACAATGGAATTCTATGCCTCCATCAGAAAGAATGATATTGCCTCATTTGTTAGGAAATGGAAAGACTTGGGAAAAATTATATTAAGTTAAGTAAGCCAGGCCCAAAGAAACATAGGTCCCATGGTTTACCTTATTTGCAATAACTAGTATATGTCTGACTGAAGCAGAAAGGGTCAGATAAGTTGGTGTTAGGGAAATGAAGCCTAAGATATGTATTCAAAAATTTTTACTTTCATTCCATTTTTTCTGGTACATTAATAAGTTTATTTCTTTGTTGCTTTTTATGTCCCTCCCCCACGGTATAATCCCTGCTTTCACTGTATTTTATGTTGTTATAATTTATGGAGGGCAAGGAAAAGAAAATCATTTAAAAAGGGATTACAGGTGGACCCATTGCAACAATGGGACGTACAAGTCCTATGTCGAAAAGGAACTTTACAACTTTGTTAGGGGGAGGTGGAGAGTCGGGTAGGGGGATGGGGAGAGGATGGGATGGGAAGGGGAATCAAAGGAGGAGGCTACAATGCTTGATAAGATATGTACTCATTATCTTGCCCATGTAATTTTAACCCCTCTGTACAGTATTTTCACTATAAAAATATGAAGAAAAAAAGAATCATCTGCTGTGGACTAAACGTTTGCCATAATCCATCTAAATGGATGACTGCGCATGTTGTTACATGTCTACCATCCCAACTCCAGAGGACCAGGTCTGGTGAAGCATACCTGTTATAGATAGGAGGACCTTGATCCAGCCCAGCCAGAGCATATCTTGAGTCTCTGTATCAGAAATGCCCAAGACAGAAAGGTGGCTCCTCGGAGCCAGGGAGAAGACACAAGTAGGGGGTCATGGTGCCCCCAGAGGGGTGTCTGACCCGGGGTAGGGGTGGTTTCGGGCCAGCCACTCACCTGAGCTGCTGGGAGAACTTGCTTTAGGCTGCTCCAGGTGGGGCAAGCAGCGATGGTAGTGGCATTGCAGACACATGGCCTCAGAGCAAAGAACAAGGGCCAGGGATCAGGTTGGGGCTTTACGAGGCCTGGCAGGGTGCCATTGCCTGATGTTTGAAATTCCGCACCTTGTGAAGGAGGGAAGGAAGCCTGGGTGTGGGCAGGAATCTCAATTTCCTTCTATATTCCAACGTTGCCTGGAGTCTCTTCCTCACCACTCAGCCATCTCTACCTTCCTCAATTGTTGGTAGTGGTATAAACTAACAGAGGGAATCCTGGTGTTACCAGGGAGCATGGAATGTGGGCATGGCCACCATTCTTGCATCTCATTGGTCAGAAAGAACTATGAAAGAATGGGGGTGTGGCCAGAATCCTGTGATGCAACCAGCATGGGAGGAGTCAAGAAGATAGCAGCTCCCCCAGCCCTTTTCCCAGGGAACAATGTCCAATTCAGTTTTAGACAAGAGAATGACCTCATTTAGCTGGATGGCTTCACAGATTGTTGTGTATGTCTGTTTGCTCCCAGTCCCAGACCTTGTACTCAGGATATGAGCACAGTCTGTGAGCTGCTTTTGATCAAGGCTGGCCTTCCACACTAGAGCCACAGGGATTCTGGCTTTGTTGGCACTGAAGTTGGACTTTCTTGCCTAGGGTGACTTTGACAAGGATCCTCTCATCACAGCCTTGTAAGTATCAAGGAGGACTGATGAGAGCCACTGGCGTCTGCCTAATCATTGGTCTTGTTGATGTTCTTTGACAGACTGGTGAGTTCCCTATCCTCCGGTTTAAGTGGTGGGAGCTGTAGTCCACAGTTGGAATCTCGGTCCTGCCACCTCCAAATGGAAGGAGATCCTAAGAAACTTATTCCTGTCCAAATGATTACCGATGGAATATGATGTATGTCATGATTGAAAGAACAGTTCTTGAATGATTCTAGGATAAAATTATACACAATTATGTTATAGGACACTGATCGATGTTAGTTAATATTTTATGAGGCATTTAAACAATCACATTAATACAATGGAGGTATAATGAAATACCTTAGAATTACTGTACTATTATATACTATAAAGGTACCATTTTTTTGCCAAGACTGGGATTGGAACCCGTGGTCTTGGTAACTCTGTTGCATTGTATGGGAAGGGGAAACTGGCCTCCTAGAAGTCATGTCTATTCCTTAGGCCGGAAATAGAAAACATCTTATTCATGTACAATTTACATATATGATTTATATTTATATACATATGTTGACTCCATATTGCATTCAGTGCAGTTATTTTATTTTTTGTTTTAGTCATGTATTGACCATTTATTTTGACTATTATGGCACATAAAACATTGATTACATTGATTACATAAAATAGAGGTCTGCATATGTATTCCATTTCATACCTGACACCCAGGACTTTCACAGAAAAGGAAAACATCTGTCACCATCAACTTCTTACTCCACAATTCATTGTTGGGGAGTGCTGGCATCTGAACTCACAGCCTACAAGCCTACAAGGCCCAATTCATGAATTGTGAGGGTCAGCACGAAATCCTGGGGCAAATTGAGCTGACAGGCTGTTCCCAAGACCTGAGCTCAAGCTCCAGGAGTTAACAAAATAAGAACAGATTGACATGCAGATGGAAGTATGCTAATTAATATGTGTTTTTACAGAGTATCAGAGTTGTCTATACATTATTCAGTTATTTAGACTACATTCCTACCAATTCCAGGATAATAATCATGCGTCCATGTAATTAATGTTATTGTTTTCAACCTTATACTATTAATGAAATCAATCAGTGTCCTGAAATTATTGCGTTCCTGTAAGTAATAATATTCTTTTTATGCTACATAAATATCAAATAAAATCAATTAGCTTCCTGAAATGCTGCTGTCTAATTTTATAGGAGCATCATTCATGATCAACTCATTGAACCTTGACATTGATAATATTCCATTTTTCTTCCTATGGATGGGAACCATTTTTTAGTATCTCCTGCCATTGGTTGGTGTTAAGAGGAGGATTCGAAATCAGGGCCTATGTTGCCATGTAGGCCTATGGCTTCCCAGATAGTCTGCCAGCCTTCAGAATTGCAAGATGAAGTACCCTTTCAACAGTGTCATTCAGACCAATTAGGGTCACCGAGCAAAGGAAGAAAACATAAAAAGGCCACATTTTTTCTGTGAATTGCTTTCCCTGCAAGACCTGGGGGTCTAGGATCCCAGAAGCACCTGTAGATCTAGTGGCTGCACTCTGCCTAGGGTGATCGAAGCTGAGGCACAGTTGCCACAATCTGACTTCAAGCCCCGTACTGAGAAAAGTAAAATTAAAAATTTAGCTCCCAGGCTTTCAATTCACACAATTTATTCTTACAGGCTTTGGATTTGAACTCAGGATCTGGGTAAATCTGCAGCAATGTGGATGAAGGGGAAGATCATTGTACTTGAAGATAAGAAAGTCAGACCTGTTCACTAGTCCTGAAATGAAGCCCCAGCCCTGGAAACATACTATTTATATATATTGTAAAACCGGCTTCTGACATCAGGATGAATTTTTTGTCAGTGCTGGGATTTGAACACAGGTCTGGGTATCTCTGTTGCACTGTGAGGGATGGGGAAGCTCACCATCCTTGAAGACTAGAATTTCAGGCCTGGTGTAGGGCCTGATTTGAAGCCCCAGCACTGGACAAAATATCAAGCCCACCTTTTTTAAACATAGGATCTCTCTTTACCTACAGGAGTGGTATGCATCTTGCATTCAGTGTAGTTATTCTTTTTATTTTGTGTCTAATTCATTGATGTATTGTGCATTTTATTGAATATGGTGACAGATATAACTGTGCTGACATGGATGACAACCTATTCCCATGGCTATAGATTTGCGTATATAGCATTCTCCATCCTCGATGAGACCCAGGATATTCACAGAACAGGAAAACATATACAACCTTGGTTTTCTTACATCAGAATGAATCTTTTGGCAGTGCTGGAATTTGAACTCAAGGCCTATCAGGCCCAATTGTTGAATGGGTCATGTTAAGCACAGCAGACTGTGAGCTTCTAAGGAGCCAGGCCATTCCTAAGACCTGAGATTGAGCACTGGTGGGAGTCCAATATAGTCATAAATTCATAATTAAACAAAGGATCTATATTTCCAAACATTGGTGGGCTGCATCTTGCATTTGGTGTAGTCATCCTGGCTGAGACCCAGAATTTGCACAGCAAAGGAAAACAGGGCAACGACTGGATTCTCACATCAGGGTGAATTTTTGGCAATGCTGGGATTCGAACTCGGAGCCTAGGAGGCCCAACTGCCCAATCGGTCCACGTGATCACACCAGACTGTGAGCCACTAAGGAGATGGGCTCTTCCCAGGAACTGAGATAAAGCCACAGGGAGGCCAAAATAGTGCTCAATGCATCATTGAAACATGGGATGTATATTCATATCCGTGTGTGGACTGCATCGTGCATTGAGTGTATTTATTATGTGTATATTTTATGATATTCATGGATGTATTGTGTATTTTCTTATGTATATGATGACAGATATAACTGGGCTGACATGGATAACAACTTATTCCCATGACCACACGGTGGCCCATGCATTCTGCATCCTAGCTGAGACCCAAGACTTGCACAGGAAAGGAAAATAGATGCAACAATTGGCTTCTGACATCAAGATGAATCTTTTGGCAGGGCTGGGATCTGAACTCGGGGCTTAGCAGGCACAATTGTTGAATGGGTCCACATGAGCACACCAGCCTGTGAACAACAAAGGAGCTAGGAGTTCCCACTACCTGAGTTTGAGCCCCCCTTGGGGGAGAGTGGGGAGCACAATAGTCATCCTTTCATAAGCTGAAGGTAGAATGCAAATAAGTACATATTTGTATAAAGTAGGTTTGTGGTGACCTATATTTGGGTCTTTTCTGATGCATCCATTTCATGTATATGATGATTATTGCACTGTTTCATCAACTCTTCTTTACAAATAATCTATACTCCATGAGTCGTATGTATCATTTCCTACTCACATCCTGCACGAACTACTCATTCAAGGATGAGATCAATCGCATGCCATGGCTCTTCCTAGGTCCAGAAACGAGTATCTCAGGATCTCTCGCCATTCCCTTCTCCTAGGGGGACTGAATTCAAGCCTTAGTCCTGGAAAAGATACTTCTTATATATATTTTAATGATAGGATTTATACTTCTGTTCAGATGTTCAGTCCATATTGTGTTTGGTGTGGTTATTCATTTTATTTCTCATTTTATTCATTTATTTACCATTTATGTTATTGACTCTGATGACACCTCTACCATTTATTACATTGTTTACATTCTATCACATAGAATCTAGATTTTAGATGTGTTCTCCATCATGCCTGGCAATGTGAGGATCTGAACTCAGTGCCTAGCAGGCCCAATTCATGAATGGGTGAGTTTGAGCATGGCAGCCTCTAGCCAATGAAGCTGTCAAGTGGTTCCCAGGCACTGAGATAGACCCTCATGTTTGGACAAAACAGCGATACATGGATAGGAAGACGGTGGTATACAAATAAATATATGTTGTTAAAGAGTGCCAGAGCCGTCTATCTATGATTGAATGACACCTTCTACATTCCTACCAACTCTTAGGTATTTATTATACCACCATTGAAGGAATATTATTCTTTTCATGCTTAATAAACTATACGTTAAGATCAATCAGCATTCTAGGACTATTGCATCCAATTTTAGACTAGACTGAACCATGAACTACTCATTCAATTGGTATTCCCATGCATAGTCTTTGTGATCTCCTGCCATTGGTGTCAGGACTGGGATTTGAACCCAGGGTTTATGTTGACAGGTTGGCCTATGGCTTCACTGATAGCTCACCACAATCAGCAATAGCAGGTCAGGTCCACTTTGCAGCCATGTCATTCAGACCCAGGATGGTCACCATGCCCCAAAAAATCATAAAATGCCAGCTCTCTGCCGCTCACCACTTTTTGTGCATTCCAGCTTTTTTATTCTTCCTGAAAGCCCTCTGGCCTAGGATCTCAGGATTGGCTATGGGTCTAGAGACTGCACCCCAGCATAGGGAGATGCAAGCTGAGGAAGTGTTTCCACGACCTGAGTTCAAGTTTCATGGATGGCTAAAAAATAAATAAATAAATAAAAATATTAATTATTTAACTAAATAAAAAAAAATAAAGCTCCTTGTTTTGGAATTTCTGCCAGTTTTCTTTCCTATCCTGGGATTTGAACTCAGGGCGTTGGTAAATTTGTAGCAATGTGAGGGAAGAGTTGCCACTACTTGAGTTCAAACCCCGTGCCAAATACAAAAGAAAAACTAATTCATGACCTCAGCAGGGTGAAGTAGTTGTGGAGATGGGAGGGAAGGGATGGTAGGGTGAAAACAAAGAAGGAGTCAACAATACTCAATAGGAAATGTACTCATTACCTTGCTCCTGTAACTGTAACCCCTCTGTAAAACACTTTTGCAATAAAAAAGTACAAAAAAAGAGAAACAATGTCGTTCTCAGAGAAGCACATTAGAGGTAAGGAAAGGATGTCTGAATAGCTGTACAAATTCCAAACTGCTTTTTTTAATGTTCAGTATGGAACTGAGTAAACATAACTGCTTCCATTAAAAAAAAGTAGTCACTGTCTTGGAACTGCAGCCAGTATTTCTGCCATTGCTAGGATTTGAGATCACTGTCCAGGTAACTCTTTTATGCCATGGGTGAAGGCGAAGCTCACTGTCCTTGAGGAAATGAAATTCAGGCTAGAGTTCCCAGGGCCTGAATGAAGGCTCTGCAATGGAAAAAATGTGTCTATACATGTTTAATATATGATATACACTTACATATGTATGTTAATTTCATATTATGATTTTTATTATTGATTTTGTATTTTGTTTTTCTTTTATTCATTTATTGATTGATTATTGTATTTAGTATTATTATACACATAATATTTATTACAATTTGCAAATCTATAATAAAATTCTATACAATAATTTAGGATTTTGACTCATTTTTATTAATAATTTATTAAGTGTTGAAACATAATACATAATTAAATGGAAGCATTTGTCACAGTCTTCACATGTTTAGAGTCTCTCCCAAGTATGAGCTTTATACAATCTTTGGGCATCTTCTTATTGGGATTTCTTTAAATGATTTATAGTCAGAAGCCTTTTTCTGAGGATAGGCAAGTGAGGGATAAATTGTAAGAGTGGGGCTAGAAACATGGCTTAGTGGTAAAGAACTCGCTCAGCATGCATGAATGCCAGGGTTTAATCCTCAGTGCCACATACTCAGAAAAAGGTAGAAGCTGTGGAGTCGCCCAAGTGGCTAACCTTGAGAAAAAGGAGCTCAGAGACAGTACTCAGGCCCTAAGATCAATCCCAAGGACTGTCAAAAACAATAGACGAAATGTCAGTGTCTCACACATGGAACTCTAGCTTCTCAGGAGGCTGAGACCTGAAGACCACAGTTCAAAGACAGCCAATCAGGGAAAGCCTGTTAGACACTTATCTCCTGTGAACCACTAATAGACCCCATGTGGCACTGCGGCTCAAGTGGTTGAGTGTTAGCCTTGACTTGAGGGTCTAAAGGACAGTGCCCAGGCTTGAGTTCAAAACACACAATTGGGAAAAAAAGTGAGGGTTAATCAAGGTACTTTTCCTATTTGCTAATTATGAAAGCATCCTTTGGAAAATGAACACTAATGTATACCAGAATTGGAGTCAGAGCTTAAGGTTCAAGTGTAACACATCCATATGCCCAGCCTCTCAGACTCTATCATTGTAATCTTGTGTCCTACAGGGTTCTTAAAGGTCCAATGTTGAAAGGCTTAATATGCTCCCCAAGGCCTTTGTGATAAGCAGTTGACTTGTATTGCCAAGGTCATCACAGTTCTGAACCTAGCAGAACACCAGCAGTTCAGGCCCGACATCCTAGCTCAGGAGGCTGTGGTCTAAGGATAACAGGGTGAAGCCAGCCAGGGCAGAAATGTCTATGACACTCTGACTTCCACTTCTGAAAGGTCAGATGTTCACGAGCTTTCTGTGTTTCCCTTGGTGATGAGAAGTACTTGCATTCTAAATGTTCTTAGAGTTCTTGAGCTATAGAAGCGAGAAAGAAACATTATTGACCCATACTTCAGATTTCTTCAGCCCTGTACTTCAGGTTTCTTAGTTTGTTTGTTTCTTTTTTTATTATTGTAGGAGTTGATGTCTGGGCCTGGGTGCTGTTCTTGAGCTCTTTAGCTCAAGTCTTGTGCTCCACCACTTGAGCCAAAAGCCAATTCAGCTTTTCTGGTGGTCCGTTGGAGCTAAGTGTCTCAAGGACTTTCCTGTCCAGGCTGGCTTTGAACTATGATCCTCAGATCTCATCCTCCTGAGTAGCTAGGATGACAGGCATGAGTGACAAGTACCTAGCTTCCACTTCAGGTTTCTTAGTAGTGAATTGGAGATAATAGGCTAAGGGGACCTTTTGTGTCTGGGATAATTTGGAACACAGATCCTCAGATCTCAGCTTCCTGAGAAGGCAGGATGAGATACCTCAGCCATAGACCCCCAGGCTGTGGCCTTTGCAGCGAGGGGGTCCATGGCTCCACATGGTGGAGTGCTAGTCATGAGTCCAAGAGGTAAGGGTGAGAGCTTAGGCCCCTAGTTCAAGGTTCATGACTGAGAAAAAAACAAAACAAACAATTGTCTGTAGTAGACAACTCACTAATCTTCAGTAATACATAATTTTGTCCCTCAATGGAGACATATCTGAGCCTCAGTATTCTTGTCTGCATAATCACCTCAGTGGGGAGATCTTACAAGGACCCAATGAAAGAATGCACTTGGAGAAGGACACAGCACATTGCACTCTTTGCATGACTCAGCACACAGCATCCTGTGAAAGACTCAGAACCCAGCACCAATGCAAGACTCAGCACACTGCACCCTGTGAAGGACTCGGCACATAGCACCATGTGCAGGACTCAGCACAGAGTACCCTATGGAGGACTCAGCACACAGCTCAGTTCCACAAGCTGTCATTAGACTTAGGGCGCTCTAATCAATATCACCATTCTTTGAGGAACATTTCACAAACCACAAAAGTTCACACCTAAGTGTTTAGTGGGATGTTTTATTTTTGGGGGGGGGGGTAGCCATGGAGCTTGAGCTTAAAGCTTGGGGATATTACTGTTCTAATAACATTTGCACAAGGCTAGAACTCTACCACTTCGAGCCATATTTCAAAGAGTCTAGCAGACTTGCCTCCAGGTTTTAAAGCCCCAGAGCGGCCAGGATATCAGGGATATGCCAGGGTAAGCCAGGATGATGGGGGTACCTATGGAGCTGGGTTGCAGCAGTTTATATCTGTCTAAGTCAGGTTAGGTGGCAGCTGTCAGCACCAGACTCCTAGCTTGCTCTGTCATGTGGTATTTGAAGTACTGTCCTTATATAGTTGCAGTTAGAACATAAGTTAGAACATAGTACCTCTTTTTGGCGGCAGTACTGGGGCTCGATTAAGGGCTTTGACACTGTCCCTAAGCATTTGTGCTCAAGGGTAGAACGCAATTGATTGAAAGACAGCAGAACTTCCGGGTTTTCTGTTTATGTTGCACTGAAGAATCGAACCCAGAGCTTCATACTCACAAGGTGAGCACTTAACCAACGAGCCCCAGGAGTGAACGAGGTATAAATAGACAGAGATTGATATATATATAAGCATTATATACACAGAAAGATGTCTGTATATTATTATTTTATAGATATTACTACCAATTATCACTTATTAAATTATGTCTCCATTTAATGATGTGTCCCAGTTAACAATTAATAAAGCATTAACTAAATTGCTCAATATCCTATTATTGTTTATCACATATGTACATACATCCATACACATAACTTCATATTTTATAGAATGAGACAGATGTCTATACATTATTAAATTATGCATCATGTGTTACTACCAATTATTAGGTATTTATATTTCCATGACATTTTTATTCTGGTAATACTTAATAAAATATTAAACTTAATCCACATCCTATAGTTTTTGTTTCTAATTTTATCCTAGAATGATTCACTACTAATTCAATCTGTTTTTCATTTATTGTAGTGACAACTCTTGCTCCTATGACATTTTTTACATTTATGACATCCTATTACATAACATATAGATTTGCATCTGAATTAAACATCCTACCTGTCACCGAGCACTTTCAAAGGAAAAGAAAACATGTGTCACGCTCGGCTTCTCACTCTAAGATTACATTTTTTGGCAGTGATAGGATCTAACTCAGGTCCTAGAAGGCTCGATTCATGAATGGCTGACTGTCAGCACAGCAGCCTCTAGCCAATTCAGCTGCCAGGCACTTCCCAGGCCCTGAAATCAAACCCCGTATGTTGACCCCATATTGTGCTTAGTATACTTATTCATTTTATTTTTTGTTTTATTCATTTATTTACCATTTATTTTATTGACTGTTATTACACATGAAATATTTATTACATTTATTGCATAGGATATAGATTTGCCTATGTATGAAACTTCACACTTGATTCCCAGGACTTTCACAGAAAAGGAAAACATGTGTCACCATTGGCTTCTTACTGCACGATTCAAATTTTTTGAGTGCTGGCATCTGAAGTCACAGCCTACAAGGCCCAATTCATGAATGGATGAGTGTCAGCCTGCCAGCCTGAGGCATATTGAGATGACAAGCATTTCTAGAACTTGAGATCCAGCTCTAGGAGTTGACAAAATTAGAACAGATTGACATGCAGATGGTAGTACAAAAATAATTATTGATTTTTATAGAGTGCCAGAGATGTCTATACATTATTCAGTTATATAGGCTACATTCCTATCAATTCTTGGGTATTTAGTATACCTCCATGTAATTAATATTATTGTTTTCATCCTTAATTATTAATTAAATCAACCACTGTCCTGAAATTATTATGTCGATGTAATTAATAGTATTTTTTGAATGTGTCAAAAATATTCATTAAAATCCATTTGCCTCCTAAAATCACTCTGTTTATATAGTAGTATTCAGAAACAACTAATTCAACCTTGTCATTCATAATTTTCCATCGGTATTCCTATGAATAGGAAGGAGACTCTTAGGATCTCCCTCCATTGGTATGGGTCAGGACCTGGCTTCAAACACAGGGCCTATATTGCCATGTTGGCCTATGGCTTCCCTGGCAGTCTGCCAGCCTTCAGCAATGCCAAGTTACCAACATTCGTCAACCGTGTCATTCAGACGCAGGATGGTCACCTTGCAAAGAAGACAAATGTAAAACCGGTAGCCATCTGCTAGTTGCCAGTTTTTTGTTTTTTTTTTTTCTGTATCACATTAATTTTTTTTTCTTGTCAGCCTTTGTGTCCCAGGAACCCAGGTAAGGCTGTAGGTCCAGTGGCTGCAACCCAGCCTAGAGTGATCAAAGCTGAGGCAGAATTTCCATGACCAGAGTTCAAACCCTGTGCTTGACAAAAAAAAATACATACACATATACATACATACATACATACATACATACATACATTAAAAATATTTTTAAAAATTATGAGGTTCCTTAGCTAAGAATTCATGCCATTTTTTCTGCCAGGCCTGGGATTTAAACTCAGGTTCTGGGTAAATCTGCAACACTGTGGGGGATGGGGAAGATCACCGTCCTGGAAGACAAGAAAGTCAGGCCTGATTCTAGGGCCTGAATTAAAGTCTTAGCACTCGAAAAAATAATATTCCTATATATTTTAAGTACATGCTTTTTATTGACCTACACATTTTTACTGCATATTACAATTAGTGTATTCATTTTATTTTGTGTTTTGTTTCTCATATATTTTAGTGAATATAATTACACATCCTATTACATAAGACATAGATTTGCCTATGTATTCTACAACATTCCTGAGTACCAGGAATTTCACGGATAAAGAAACCAAGTGGGACAATTGGCTTTTCATCAGGATTAAGTTTTTGGCAGTTCTGTGACTTGAATTCAGGGCCTAGCAGGCCCACTTAGTGAGTGGGTAAATGTTAGCACACCAGTCTGATGCAAGAGAAGTTGGCGGGCAAATTTGAGGACCTGAGATCAACCCCTAGGAATGGCCAATACATAAACAGATAGATGATTAGACTGCAGTGTGTGTGTGTGTGTGTGTGTGTGTGTGTGTGTGTGTGTGTGTGTGTGTGTGTGTGTGTGTTGTGAGCTGCTTTTGATCAGGGATAGCCCTCTACCACTGGAGCTACATGGCTCAACTTCTGGCTTTGTTGGCACTGAAGTTGGACAGGGATCTCAAGGACTTTCCTGCCTAGTGTGAATTTGACCATTATCCTCCTATTACAGCCTTGTAAGTATCAAGGAGGACTGCTGAGAGCCACTGGTGCCTGCCTAATCATTGGACATGCTGTTCTTGGACAGACCAGTGAGTTCCCTATCCTTGAGTTAAAATGGTGGAAGCTGGAGCCCACAGTTGGAATCCTGGTCCTGCCAACTCCAAATGGAAGGAGATCCTTAGAAATTCATTCCTATCTGTATGAATACCAATGGAACGTAATGTATGTTATGATTGAATGGGCAGCTCTTAAATAATTCTAGGATAAAATTATACACAATTATATTATAAGACACTGATCGATTGTAATCAATATTTCATGAAGCATTTAAACAATCACATTCATTAAATGGAGGCATAATGAAATACCTAAGTCTTGGGTGTCACATAGTATAAAGGTGCCATTTTTTCTGCTAGGACTGGGATTGGAACTTATGGTCTGGATAACTCTGTTGCACTGTGCGGAAAGGGGAAGCTAGACTTCTTGAAGTCAAGAAATTCATGTCTGTTCCTTAGGTCTGAAATCAATCCCCAGCATTAGAATACATCCTATTTCTTACATTTTAAATATATGATTTATATTTACATACATATTGTATTCAGTGTAGATATTCATTTTATTTTTTGTTTTATTCATGGGATTGTGGGGCACATGGGCAGCAAAGATTGTGCTGAGAGGAAGTTGAGTGGGCACAGCCCAATTGTTTACCTTGACATTGCCCCATTTGTTAGGAAATGGAAAAACTTGGAAAAAATTATATTAAGTGAAGTAAGCCAGGCCCAAAGAAACATAGGTCCCATGGTTTCCCTTATTTGCAATACCTAGTATATGTATGAGTCAAGCGGAAAAGGTCGGATAATGTGATGTCAGGAAAATGAACCCTTAGATATGTATTTTAATGTTTTTTTCTTTCATGCATGTGTTTCTAACACATTTATAAGATTATCTCTTTGTTGCTTTGTATGTCCCTCCCCCACAGTATAACCCCTGCTTTCACTATATTTGATGTCAGTATAACTTGTGGAGGAGATGGGGAAAAACCAGTTGTTTAAGGATACAGGTGCACCTGTTGCAACAATGAGAAGTACAAGTTGTCATGTCCAAAACGAGCTTTTCAACCTTGGTGGGGGGGGGGAGGGGGAGGGGGAAGGGGGGGAAGGAGAAGGATTGGGATTGGGGGGAGGGGGAGGCTGGGAAGGGATGTGAAGGGTAAACAAAGGAGGAGGCTGCAATGCTTGGTAAGAAATGTACGCATTATCCTGCCCATGTAATTGTAATCCCTCTGTACAGTATGTTCACAAATAAAATTAAATTAAATTAAAAAAAATCTGATTGGATAAAGCTTAGGCGCATGATAGGGTGTGACCTTTACAGTGATTGGGTGGTTCCTTTCCCTCTCCTTCCATGCCTCGCAGTTTTTGCCTTTAAAATGTGCTTGCTGTGTGGTAATAAATGAGTTCTTGCTTGACTTGACTCCCCACTGTGTCTGAATGTCTCCTGGGATAAGGGAGGTTGGGGAAAGGATGAGTGACACACTTACCATTCCAGGGCCCAATCCATCATTCGGGGACAAACAAAGACACAACATGTATTGACTGTTTATTTTTTGACTAATATGGCACATAGAACATTGGTTGTATTGATTAAATAGGATATAGATCTGCATATGTATTCCACTTATACCTGACACCCAGGACTTTCACAGAAAAGGAAAACGTGTCACCATCAGTTTCTTACTCCATGATTCATTGTTTGGGCGTGATGGCATCTGAACTCAAGGCCTACAGGGCCAAATTTAGCATGCCATCCTGGAACAAATTGAGCTGATAGGCAGTTCCCAGGATCTGAGATCGAGCACCAGGGGTTGACAAAATAAGAACAGATAGACATGCAGATCATAGTACAGAAATATATATCTTTACAGATTGCCAGAGATGTCTATCCATTGTTCAGTTAAATAGACTACATTCCTACCAATTCTTGAGTATTTATTATGCCTCCATGTAATTAATGTCATTATTTTTATCTTTAATAAACTATTAAGTAAATAAGTGTCCTGAAATTATTGCGTCCCTGTGAGAAATAGTATTCTTTAATAATAAAATCAATCAGCTGACTGAAATCATGAAGTCTAATTGGGTACAAGTATCATTCATGAGCATGTCATTCAACTGTGACATTGATAACATTCCATCATTATTCCTATGGATTGGAACGAATTTCTTGGATCTCCCACCATCTGGAAGTGGCATGACTGTATTCGAACTTTAGGCCTATGTTGCCATGCGGGACTATGGCTTCTCCAATAGCCCTCAATTAAAAAAATATATTTAGCTCCCTGGTTTGCAATTCATGACATTTTTTCTGCCAGGCCTGGGATTTGAACTCAAGGTCTGGGTATATATGCAGCACCGTGATGGAAGGGAATCTGAACATGCTTGAAGACAAGAAGGTCAGGCCTGTTCCCTAGGCCTGAATTCAAGCCTATGAATTGGAAAACATACTCCTTATATCCATTTGAAAGATAGAATTTATACTTCCATACACATAGTCAGTCCATATTTTGTTGGGTGTGGTTATTCATTTTATTTCTTGTTTTATTCATTTATTTACCATTTATTTCATTGACTCTGATGACCCCTCTACCATTTATTACATTGTTTACATCCTATCACAGCATCCAGATTTGTTCTCCATCATGCCTGACATGGAGGAGTCTCCCAGAAAAGGAATACATGTGTCACACTTGGCTTCTTACTCCAAGATTAAATTTTTGGCAGTGCTGGGATGTGAACTCAGGGTTTAGCAAGCCCAATTCATGAATGGATGAGTGTAAGCATGACAGCATTTAGCCAATGAAGCTGTGAGGTGGTTACCAGGTGCTGAGGTCCCGCCCCAGGTTTGGTTAAAACAATGATACATGTATAGGCGGAGGATGGTATACAAATAAATATATATTAGTAAAGAGCACTAGAGCAGTCTATCTATGATTGAATGAAAACTACTACATTCCCACCAACTCTTAGGCATTTGTTATATCACCATTGAAGGAATATTATTCTTTTTATGCATAATAACCTATTAATTAAGATCAATCAGTGTCCTAGGATTATTGCATCCAATTTTAGACTAGACTGAACCATGATCTACTCTTTCAATTGGTATTCCTATGCATAGGAACGAGTCTTTTGTGATCTCCTGCCATTGGTATTTGTCAGTACTGGGATTTGAACCCGGGGCCTATGTTCACAGGTTGGCCTATGGATTCCCTGATAGCAAGCCAGCCTTCAGGTATGGCAGGTCAGGTCCACTTTGCAGCCATGTTATTCAGACCCAGAATGGTCACTGTGCAAAGAAAAAAACATAAAACCCTCAGCCCTCTGTTGCTTGCCACTTTTTGTGCTATGCTACATTTTTTTTCTTCCTGAAAGCCCTCTGTTCCTAGGATCCCTGGTTTGGCTATGGGTTCGAGGGTGCCCCACCCTAGGGCGATTGAAGCTGAGGCAGAGTTGCCATGACCTGAGTTCAAGCCGCGTATTGGCAAAATAAAGAATAAATAAAAACATTAATTAATCATTTAACTAAATTAAAAAAGGAATAAAGCTCCCTTGTTTTGAATTTCTACCAGTTTTCTTTCCTAGCTTGGGATTTGAACTCAGGGTGTTGGTAAATATATAGCAATGTGAGGGAAAGTGCAGATTTGCCACTGTTTGAGTTCAAACCCCATGCAAATCCAAAAATAAAAATTAAGTCACTGATTTCGGCAGAGGGAGTGGTTGTGGAGATGGGAAGGAAGGGATAGTAGGGGGAAAACAAAGGAGGAGGCAACATGCTCAATAGGAAATGTACTCATGATCTTGCTCATTTAACTGTAACCCCTCTGTACAACATTTTTACAATAAAAAAATGAAAAAAGCAGTGCTCAGACAAGCATTTTGGGGGTAAGAGAAAGGTGTCTGAATAGTTGTACAAAATTCTACACTGCATTTTTTTAATGTTCAATATGTAACTGAATAAACATAACTGCTTCCATCAAAAAAATTAAATCACTGCATTGGAACTGGGGCCGGTATTTCCATCATTGCTGGGATTTGATCTCACCATCCAGGTAATTCTTTTGCACCATGGATGAAGGCAAAGCTCACTGACCTTGAGGAAAAGAAATTCAGGCTAGAGTTACCAGTGTCTGAATGAAGGTCCTGCAATGGAAAAAAAATTCTATATATGTGTAATATATGATATATATTTATATATGTATGTTTATTACATATTATAATTTTTATTATTGATTTTGTATTTATTTATTTTTTACTTTTCATTTACTTATTGTTTATTGTATTTAGTATTAATATACACATAATATTTAGTACATGTTGTACTACTTCTATCATCAATTTATACACAATAATTTAGGACATTGACTGGACTGGTTTTTCATTAATATTTTATTAAGTGTTGAAACATGATACATAATTAAATGGAAGCATTTGTCACAGTCTTCACATATTTAGAGTCTCTCCCAAGTATGAAGTTTGTCTTCTTTATCTTTAGAACCTTACTATAGGAATTTCTTTAGATGATTTATACTCAGAAGCCTTTTCTTGGGGATAGTCAAGTTGAGGGATAAAATTGTAAGGGTGGGGCTAGAAATGTGGCTTAGTGGTAGAGAGCTAGCTCAGCATGCATGAATGGTAAGGTTTGAATCCTCAGTGCCACATACTCAGAAAAAGCCAGAAGCTGTGGAGTGGCTCAAGTGGTACAGCACTAGACTGCAGAAAAAGGAGCTCAGAGATAGTACCCAGGCCCTTAGTTCAAGCCCTAAGCATGGCAAAAACAACAGGCCAGATGCCTGTGGCTCACAATAGGAACCTTAGCTTCTCAGAAGGCTGAGATCTGAAGACCACAGTTCAAAAACAGCCTATGCAAGGAAAACCTGTTAGACTCTTATCTCCAATGAACCAAAAAAGACCACATGTGGTGCTGTGGGGCAAGTGGTAGAGTGTTCGTCTTGAGCTGAAGGGCTCAGGGACAGTGCCAAGGCTTGAGTTCAAGACACAAAACTGGAAAAATAAAGTGAGGGTTAAGCAAAGTACTTTTCCTTTTTGCTAATTAGAACATTCTCTGGAGAAATGAATGTTCACGTACACCAGAATTGGAGTTAGAGCTCAGGGTTCAAGTGTAACCCATCCATATGCACAGCCTCTCAGACTCCAGCATTATAACCTTGTGTCCTACAGGTTTCTGAAAGGTCCAATGTTGAAAGGCCTAATATGCTGCCCAAGCCCTTTGTGATAAATCGTTGACTTGTAATGCCAACGTTATTACAGTTCTGAACCTAGCAGAGCACCGGTAGCTCATGCCCATCACCCTAGCTCAGGAGGCTGAAGTCTGAGGATCACAGGATGAAGCTAGCCAGGGCTAGATAGTCTATGACACTCTGACTTCTACTGCTGAAAGGTCAGATATTCAAGAGCTTCCTGTGTTTCCCTTGGTAATGAGAATTTCCTTGCACTCTAAATGTTCTTAGAGTTCTTGAGTTATAAAAGCGGGAAATAAACATCGTTGACCAATCCTGGGTTCAAATGAATTTCTCAGATTCCAAGCCCTAGTCCTGTTAGCAGAAAGAACTCCAGTGTAACAATATTTGAATGCAGAAAACAGTTTCAAAAGCCAGATTAGATGAAGAGACCTAGGCCTACAGGGTTAGTAGGCAGAATATACACACTCAACAGGGAAGTGAGCTGCAAAACCACTTCATTCATTCCAGACACGGCCAGCAATGAGGGGAAACCTGAAACATTTGTCAGAGTTACACAAGGATCAGGCTTTTCTCAGCCTCTTCAAACAATGACCAATTAACCTTCCTCCCCCAGGTGAAGGGAACTTCAGGCTATCTTTAAGTTAACAATACAGAGCCTTGTTCTTTGGTCTTAGTGAGTGGGTTTTTGACTCTCCATCTGTCAGATTTGAAGGCCCTTCTTCTACCTCTGCCAGTCCATTCTCCTTCCTTCATTCTCCACATCATGAATGCAAATCCCCAGTCCAAGGAGAGGCAGGGCCCTTTCTCTTCTGGCTACAAGTACCTGAGTTAGAACCTGTCTCTACCCTCTTGACTCTGGGGCCCTTGGCTGCCTGAGAAGTGGGAGACAGTCTTCTTGCTCTGTGGTTGTGTGAAGACCATGTTGGTGTCCTGGCACACTGCAGAAGGCCTCATGACTGGGGAGTGCTCCCTTCTTTCCTCCTGATATCCAAGACCAATTCTGGCTTTTCCTTGAATGTGCTACTGAGGAATCAAACCTAGGACTTCTTGCATGCTAGACAAGCACTCTCTCACCAATCCACATTCCCAGCCCCCTCATCTTTTTCTTAATGGTAGTTTTTACATAAGTATGCTACCCCATTGTATGTCCCCAATTTTAATTTTCTGAATATTTGTTACTTCTAAGAAACCTGACCTTCTCTTCCCCTGCCTGGTTTGTGACTGTTCCTACATTGGCCTCATAATAAAATATAAATAAAGGCTGCTGAGGGTGGCTTGCTTTAGGCAAATGGCTGCACAGATTGTTGTGCATATCTGTTTGTTGACACTCCTGGACCTTGAACTCAGGATCTGGGCACAGTCTGTGAGCTGCTTTACTTAAGGGAAGCACTCTAACACTGGAGTCATATGGCTATACTTCTGGCTTTGTTGGCCCTGAAGTTGGACAGGGCTCTCAAAGACTTTTCTGCCTAGGGTGACTTTGACCTTGATCCTCCTATCACAGCCTTGTAAGTATCAAGGAGGACTTCTGAGAGCCACTGGTTCCTCCCTAGTCACTGATCTTGCTGATGTTCTTGAACAGACCAGTGAGTTCCCTGTCCTCGGGTTGAAGTGGTGGGAGCTGGAGCCCATAGTTCAAATCCTGGTCCTGCCACCTCCAAATGGCAGGAGATCCTAAGAAACTCATTCTTATCCATATGAATACCAATGGAATGTGATGTATGTCATGATTGAATGGGAAGTTCTTAAATGATTCTCGGATAAAATTGTAAAAATTAGATTATAATACACTGATCAGTTTAATTAGTACTTTATGAAACATTTAAACAATCACATTCATTAAATGGAGGCATAATGAAATACCTCAGAATTGGGTGTCACATAGTATAGAGGTGCCATTTTTCTGCCAGGACTTTCTTTATTTAATATTTATATCCCATTTTCTGAATGTAATTTGGTATATGAAACTAGGATATATTATAAATCAATTATTCAAACAGTTTTTATCAGAAATGCTTATAGCGAAATATAGAGATAAATCCAAATTATATATATTTTGAAGACAGGTGCTTGGTTAGTTCTCTTCTCATATTCCCCATGCCCTTCATGAGAATAATACACCTTGTAAGGTAATGCTTAGAATGTTTTGATGAAATAGGTTGACTTTAAACCAGTGAGTTACTCTATGCTGCATTTTGTTTACTTTATATCCAGAAAATCTAAATTCTTACTTTATCGTTTTTCTTAGGCTTTATACTCTTTAACAGTGGCTAAATTTAGGCAGAAGAATCTAGGTACAATGCAACTCATGCAGATAGGCCTCATCACTCATGAGACCCTGGTATCAAAATGTTAACCAATGCTTACTGGTGTCATGCTTATGAGATTTTGTGTATTATAAACAGTGGTTTTTAGAATGTTTTGGAATCAACATCATTTCATGGGTTAGGAACTGAAGAGAGACATTATACTCAGAACAAAATTTAAGGAGGGATCCAAAATTAGTTACCAAGATATACATCATTTAACACAATGTTTTAAAAATGCAAACTAAAGGAAATAATTTATGAAAAACATCAACATTTACAATAAATACAAAATCACTATAACTAATTTTTCTTTTACCCCAGTTGCAATATGTCTTACATAATGACTTTTCTGGTGATATGTTTAGTTAAGTCTTGATATTTAGTTGGAGAAATTATGTTCTTTCATATATTCATTTGTCAGATTAAATAGGAAATGAGTTCCATGCCAGAGTCAACATCCATAATAATGTTACAGATGTATCCTTCTACTTTGCCAAAGTTTCAAATCAGCTTGAGAAACTGGGGTCTTTTTTTGGATCTAAATAAATAGGTGTGCAATTTTGGCAGTACTAGAAAGATTTTGACCACCATTTGTTAAGCTATTATTTTCCAGAAACTACTTCTCTCTTTTCATGAGATTTCTAATTGCATTTATATCATGTGTTGATGTTCTCCTTTAGATTACCCACAATCAGTCTTCTACAAAGTGTAATTTGGAATAGTTTAAATTTATATACACTCATGTACAGTGCTCAGATTCTATTAGTTGCATATTTTTTTCTTGTTAAATCAGTAGGAATTAGTTCTCAATATGGATAATATTGGACTTATTCATTGTTTTTCTGAATTTGTTAAGTATGTCATGATTTTGTTATTTTATTCTTTTAAATATGTGCAGATCCCACTCCCCATACAGTCACATTTGTTTTAAACAATTTTATCCATTGAAGGTATTTGCAACATTAGGTTCATCTAGATGAATTTAATTACATATTAATGCAACCATATTAATGAGACACAGTTATCTTTATGGCTCTACTTCAAGTTAACATGTATTTGTGGTTTTTGTGCTTAAAAAAAAACTGGGCACAACATGTTTTTGTTCCTGGGGGATTTCTACTTTGTTGGTTGTTTTTCCAGTTGTGGTGACTTCAACATATATGTGAATTTTATTTCAATTGTTTTGTGTCAATATTTTGTTTCATATAACATAAATTACAAAAATAGTCAGTGATTTACAACTTTTCCAAATAGATTCTAAGAGAGACACTTGAAATTTTGTGACAACTGGGAATGGCCAGGTCTTCATAGTGGAGGGGATAGCAGAATAACAGACATTGTTTGACATGATTTTAATTCTTCCTCCTCTTGCCTCACTATTTCCAATGGTATTATTTCAAACACTTCAGTGGAAAGAAAATATTTTCGTCTGTATGAACTCAGAATTTTTGATTCAATTGGGACACATTATAAATTTATATTTAATTTTAACTCGAAAATCTTCTTTCCTTCATTTAAAATCACAGTTGTGAATTTATGTTAAAGTAGCATCTACTAATTTTTAGGAAATTGTCCAAACTATTTTCACTTCACACTGTATGTAATACAGAGTGTAATAATAATAATGAGTAATATATTATGCAATAATTTCTTTTGGGGAAAGTCAATTACAATGGGTTTTGTGAGATACTGAGCAATAGTAAAACGTATTTGATTCTAGTAAAAAATTCCCAGTTACATCTAAAAATTACTCATAATTATAAATTAAAGCTGAAAATAAAATTATTTATTAGAAAAAGCCAGAATTTTCAATAAGCATGCTTTTTAAAAATTGTCTTGAATCTGGGCTTCAGTGGCTCATGCCTGAAATCCTAAGTACCCAAAAGTCTGAGATCTGAGGATAGTGGTTCAAAGCCAGTGTGGGCAGAAAAGTCTGTGAGACTCTTATCGCCAATATATCTCTTGAAAACTAGAAATGGCACTGTGGCTCAAGTGGTCAGTGTTATCCTTGAGCTGAAGGGCTCAGGGACAGTGCCCAGGCACAGTGTTCAAGCCCCACGACAGGCAAAAATTTGGCATGGATTTTTACTTTACTATTTCATGATTTTTAATGTGAAAATACATACAGAGCGTTTACAATTACATGAACAAAGTAATGAGTACATTTCTTATCAAGCATTGTTGCCTCCTCCATTGTTTCCCCTTCCCATCCCTTCCCATCTCGCATTCTGCCCCCCCCCCCCCCCCGCCCCCTGCGCCAAAGTTGTAAAGTTCAATTTTCGACATAATGTCTTGTACATGTCATTGTTGCAATGGGTTCACATGCATTCCAATTTGTTTTTAACTTCCCCTCCCCAAATTATATCAACATCAAATACAGTGAAAATTGAGGTTATACCGTGGGGGAGGGACATAAAAAGCAACAAAGAAATCATCTTGTAAATATGCTAGAAACAACAGCAAGAAAGAAAAATGATTTGAGTCCTTATCTTGGTGTTCATTTCACCTAACATCAACTTGTCTGAGAGTTTGTGTATATCTCGGACATACACTAGCTATTGCAAATAAGGGAAACCATGGAAGCTATGTTTCTTTGGGCCTGGATTGCTTCACTTAATATAATATTTTCCAAGGCTTTCCATTTCCTAACAAATGGGTCAATGCTATTTTTTCTGATGGAGGCATAGTATTCCATTGTGTATATATACCACATTTTTTATTGTAAAAATACCATACAGAGGAGTTACAATTACACGGGCAAGATAATGAGTACATTTCTTATCAGGCATTGTTGCCACATTTTATCGATCCATTCAATTTTGTATCCTGCTACTTTGCCAAATTGGTTTATAAGCTCTAAGAGTTTGGGGATGGAACTTTAAGGATTGGTAATTTATAAAATAATGCCATCTGCAAAAAGTGATAGTTTATCTTCTTCCTGTCCTATGTGGATCTCTTTAATGTCTTTCTCTTGCATTATTGCTCTGGTTAAAAATTCCAGAACTATATTGAAGAAGCGTGGATAGAGTAGGCATCCTTGCCTTGTTCCTGTTTTTAGGGGAATTGGTTGTAGTTTTTCCCCATTAAGTATAATATTGGAATTTGATGTGCCATGTAAGACTTTTATTATCTTATGTAATGTTTCTTCTATTCTTATTTTTTCCATAGCTTTTAACATAAATGAGTGCTGAATTTTATCAAAAGCCTTTTCTGCATCAATGGAGATACTCATATGGTTCTTGACCTTGGATCTGTTGATGTGATGGATTAGGTTTATTGACTTACATATGTTAAACCAGTCCGTGCATCTCTGGGATGAAGACCACTTGGTCAAAATGTATGATTTTTTTGGATATGTTTCTGGATTCTGTTGGCTGCAGTTTTATTGAGGAGCTTTGTATCTGTCTTAATAAAACAGATTGGTGTGTAGTTCTTCTTTTGTTGGGTCTTTGCCTGGTTTGGGGATGAATGTGATATTGGCTTCATAGAATGAGTTTAGGATTACTCCCTCTGTTTCTATTTCTCTGAAGAGCTTGAGGAGTGTGGGTATTAGTTCCTCATTAATGGCCTTATAGAATTTTGTAGTGAATCCATCAGTTTCTGGGCTTTTCTTATTGGAAGATTTCTGATTACTTCTACTATCTCATTGTAGGTAATTGACATGTTTAATTGATTTCTTTTTTCCTGGTTCTGTTTGGGCAATTTGTATTTGTATGGTGGAGAAGCATGACTTAAAAGGAAGGGGGCGACCCACCTCTGGGCCAGGAATTATCTAGGCTAGGGAAAGGAAGAAGTGTGGTCAGGTGGGGGAAAAGTGTGGCCACACTGGATCTCAATGTTACCTCAGGGTCTGGGACCCTCCTAAGATCAGATGGGAGGCTTGTGACCAGAGGTGGCTCAGGATGTGACCTAGCAGGAGGGGAAAGTGACTGCTTCCAGGTCTGCTAGTTACCTATGTAACAGATATTGGGCAGAAACTTAGCCAAGAAGGAGGGAGGTGTTCCTGTTCAGACCTTCATTCCAGCCTTTTGATAATTATGAAAAAGAGTGAAGATTCTTTCTGGTTATTTCCTGTTTGCAAGGGGTATCAACAGTAGGGGTAAAAGGATGAAATGAGATCCCATCTGAGAGAAGGCAGCAGGCAACAGCTGTCACTTTGGCAATGAGTCCTTAGGTGAAGTCTGGAGGAGGCAATTCTCTTGGACGAAGTATGGAGAAGTCTCATGAGGCATTGAGGGACTGAAAAAAAAATAGTCTAGAGCAAATAAATAGCAAGAGGAATGACTTGGGGTGAAAATGTTGGTAGAAATATCCCTATCTACTTCTGACATCTGGCAACTGGGTAGAGAACAAGTCAAGTGACAAAGGCAAGAATATAAATTCCTGTCCAGTTGAAAGGTAGATGGGTATGGACATTAGATGGGCAGTCTTCTTACTTCTATTAACCTCACGGCTCTGGTTAAATTTGAAATGGCAGGCACAATGTAGATGATGTGTATCATCTCCTCTTACTCCTTTCCATGTTCCTTTGTTCTACAAACTGTCTGAGTCTAAGTGTCGTTGCTAGGATGGTTTGTCCCAGTTGGTATTCAAGGAGGTTTGAACTCAAGGCCTGGGCACTGGCCCTGAGCACTTCTGCTCAAAGCTAGCACTCTACCACTTTGAGTTATAATACCACTTGCAGTGTTTGCTGGTTAGAGTTAAGAGGCTCTAGCCAAGCTTCCAGCCTGGCTTTTTGCAGGTTAGTTAGGAGATGGAGTCTTAGGGATTTTTCAGCCGGGACAGGATTTGAATTGCAACTTTCGTCACGAAAACCCTTTGTTATTTCCAATTAAAGCAACAAAGAGATCAAATAGAATAAGTAGAGCTTACCTGGTCCTTATCAAGAATTGACCAAATATTCTGCAATGACAAAACTTGTTAGATGGGAGAATCTTAGCACAGATATGCCCAATATCTTAGAATCACATAGTCAGTACTAAACTAAACAACACAAAACAAAAAAGGCAAAACTCAAATCCTAAAATTTTAGAGAACAATGTTTAGACATCTTTTGCTAACAAAGCACATCAGATGTTTGGGCCTCAGTTACCAGATTCTGTAAAAAGAGCAACTTGTTAGCAAGGCACATTTGAATAGATGGATGGAGAAGAAGTAAGTTTGGTGGAAGCGTAAGGATTGGAGGGGGCCAAATCCTTAACCCACCATTTTGCCAAAAGAGCGAACTCAAGATGGCAAATTTCTAAAAATAAATGCAAAGAAAGCCTGAACAAAAAATCAAGCCTAGTTTGGCTAGCCTTTTAGAGGGAACCTAGAATGGGTCCCTTGGACCCAGCCCATGTCGCACGCTTCATGGCACAGTACAAATAGTTGTAGAAAAGTAAAGGAAAGATATAGAAAGTTGGACATGATTAGCAGAGAGCAAAGATATCCTGAAAATGAACAGACTTCTAACTATTTACCATTGCAGAGGCAAAAATTGTCTAAATCTGAGAAAAGCATAAAAAATTAGATGCTCTGGCTATCCAGGGAGCACAGGAGGCATTTCAGAGGGGTTTCATGGCTTGGGCATGACTCGTAGCACCCCATTAAATGTGTAGGAGTGTCAGTCTGGTGAGTGAAGGAGAGCTGACCAGGCAGAAGCGATGTCCCTAGAGATGTCTCTAGAGAGAAATGGCCAGGACCCCATAACCAAGCATCCTCGGGTTCGGAAGTGACCAGCCTTTCTGCTAACGGCCATAGGAGCTCTCTGGCATGTCGCCACATCTGAACAGAGATTGAGCAAAAGAGAGCCGTAGAGAGTAGTTTCACTCACCAGAGAAGAGAAGTGGTGTGGACGTGAATGTGAAGTCCAGCAATGGTATTGGTGAGAAGTCTCACGTGGTGTCTCAAGGCAGTTTAGTTCACAGAAAAGGAGTGGTTAGGAAATTCTAACATTTTCAACTCAATGACCCTATCTGAGTTACAGCATCATATGCAAGGAACATTAAATAGGTAGGCTTCATTCGGTAGCCTATGAGGAGAATACTACACACTATTAAGGCAGGAAAAGAAGTTTATTTACCGAACTGCTGCCCCAACCTTACATGGTGGAGTAGCAGGTCCAAAAAGGAAAGGGGAGACAGCAATTTGTATTTCTGTAGAAATTCATCCATGTCTGCTAGGTTTTCCATCCTTTGTAAGTAGAGTCTGGAATTATTTCTTTATGATTATTTGGATGTCGTGGATGTTTGTTGTAATTTTTCCTGTGGTATCTCTGATAATATTGATTTTGGTCTCCTCTCTTATTTTGTTAGTTTCTCTTGCCAGTGGTCTGTCAGTCTTATTGATTTTTTTTTAAAAACAGTTGTTTGTTTTATTAATTTTGTTTATAATTTTCTCAGTGTCTATCTCATTTATTTCAGGTCTTACGTAAGTTATCTCTGTCTAGCAACTTTAGGTTCATTTTTTTCTTTTTTCTCTAGCAGTTTTATTTGTATCATAAGATTGTTTACTTGGTGTCTGTTTTCTTGATATGTGCACTGAGAGCAATACATTTGCCCCTCAGGACTGCTTTTGCTGGGTCCCATAGGTTTCTTTGTGATGTTTCTTCATTTTCACTGAATTGTAAGAACTTTTAAATTTCTTCTTTAACTTCTTCTGTGACCCATGTATTGTTCAACTTAGTTCAGTTTAATTTCCATGTGTTAAAGTTTTTTCTACTTTATGCCTTGTTATTTAGAACAAGTTTGATTCCACTATGGTCAGATAGAGTACAGTGTATTATGTCGATCCTCTTGTATTTGCTTAAATTCCTTGTATGAACTAAGAAATGATCTATTGTAGAAAAAGTGAAGGGGTTGGCAAGAGTTAGACCCTGCTGGTGTGAATGCCTCTAATTGTAGCTACTCAGGAGGCTCAGACCTGTGTATTCAGGTTCAATGCCAGACCAGGCAGGAAAGTTCATGAAGCTTTTCTGGGGTTGTTCAGCACCACACCCCGCCTCATGTCTGGGGTTGTTCACCAACTTTGCCACCATGGGCTGGGCTGGGATGCTTATGCAAGCCGGTATGGAGAGGTGCTCCACCCCACCACGAGTCAGGTGTTAACTAGTGCTGCTGCCTCAGGCTGGGCTAGGCTGCTTATGTGGGCCAGTAGGGAGAGGCACAAACCGCCATGGGTCTGGAGCTGTTCACTGAAGCTGTCCCTGCCACAGTTATTACTGCTGCCCCAGGCTGGTCTGGGTTGTTCCTGTGGGCTAGTGCCAAGAGGCATTGTGCCCAGAGTCTGGGTGGTTTGCCACTACTGCCAGCTGCTGCTGCTGCTCCAGGTTAGGCTAGGCTGTTTACACCAGCAGGACAGAGGTGCCACACTGCGAGTCTAGGGTCGTTTGCCACTGCTGACAGCTGTTGCTGCTCCTGCCTGGGTTGGGCTGCTTGAACCAGCCAGGTAGAGGTGCCATGCCAGGGTGGGTGAGGGGAATCTTCATGCAGGCTCTGTCTTCTGAGATTTTGGTTTGCATTCTCTGGGTTGGCACTGGACCTTGGGAGTCTTCTGGGAGCCTTGGGATGCTCGCCAGTGAGTGGTCATTGGAGGGTCCAGAGCTAGGCCACTTAAGCAATCTGGCACAAAGCTCCACCACTTAAGCTGCTCAGCGGGGAGCCCCATCACCAACAAGGGGTAGGGGAAGGGTCTTCCCTCTTTACTGTCTGTGTAGGTTTTTCCCTTTTCTTTTTTCACTTTCTGTATCTCTCTGAGTAATCGCATTTTTTTTTGTGGGTCACTTGCAGAAACGGAGCATTAAAATCCAAACACTGTATTTCCTTGGGGAGAGCTGTGGTGTTTTCTTGCTGTTCCATTGCCATCTTGACCCCTTCCCTTCAGGTGGAGTTTTTCTTTTTTTTTTTATTTTATTTTATTTGTGAACATACTGTACAGAGGGGTTACAATTACATGGGCAGGATAATGCGTACATTTCTTACCAAGCATTGCAGCCTCCTCCTTTGTTTACCCTTCACATCCCTTCCCAGCCTCCCACCTCCCCCCCCCAATCCCAATCCTTCTCCTCCTTCCCCCCCCTGACCCCCGCACCGACATTGTAAAGCTCGTTTTGGACATGACAACTTGTACTTCTCATTGTTGCAACAGGTCCACCTGTATCCTTAAATGACTTGTTTTTCCCCATCTCCTCCACAAGTTATACTGACATCAAATATAGTGAAAGCAGGGGTTATAGTGTGGGGGAGGGACATGCAAAGCAACAAAGACATAATCTTATAAATGCGTTAGAAACACATGCATGAAAGAAAAAAACATTAAAATACATATCTAAGGTTTCATTTTCCTAACATCACATTATCTGACCTTTTCCACTTGACTCATACATATACTAGATATTGCAAATAAGGGAAACCATGGGGCCTATGTTTCTTTGGGCCTGACTTACTTCACTTAATATAATTTTTTCCAAGTTTTTCCATTTCCTAACAAATGGGGCAATGTCATTCTTTCTGATGGAGGCATAGAATTCCATTGTGTATATATACCAAATTTTCTTGATCCATTCATCTACTGAGGGGCATCTGGGTTGGTTCCATATCTTAGCTATGGTAAATAATGCTGCAATAATTATAGTTGTGCTGGTAGTTTTAGTGTGGTCTTGTTTGTAATCATTTGGGTAAATGCCCAAATGTGGGATTGCTGGGTCATAGGGGAGCTCTATGTGAAGTCTTTTGAGGAACCTCCATACTGCTTTCCAAAGTGGTTGAACAAGTTTACACTCCCACCAATAATAAAGTAAGGTGTGGAGATTTTCTTAGGTGGCCGGTGAGCCTTGGTTAGCAAAGGATAGGTCCATAAAAGAATATGTTGTAAAGCATGCAGATTATAGTTAGACATTTCTGTTAATATAGCCTTCCCAAATTTAGGAACCAAAGGGGGTGGTCTACCCTAAAGTATTTCAAAGGGATAAATCCTTTAACATAAGGGCTACATCTTCCTCGAAGGAGAGCAAAGTGGAGGAGGCTAACCTAGCTATGGACAGTCTCTGTATTTAATTTAGTTAGTTTCCTTTGAGGGCATATTCATTCTTTCTAATGCCTTGAACTCTGAGTTCTATAAATGGATTGTAACTTCCAATTTATTCCTAGAGTGTTAGTTAATAATTGAGAACTTGGGCCATGAATGCAGGGCCATCTTTGGACCCCACAGTTAAGCGTAAGCCAAATCAAGGAATTATTACATACCTCAGCTCAGCCTGAAAAAGTGTCCACTATTACTAACAGATACCAACACCCATACTTTCCAAGTTTTACCTCTGTGAAATCCACTTTCCCAAATTCACCATCTGAGGTTCCTCACATATGAATTCTTTCCATAGTTTCCACCTTTTCAGCATTTAACTGTTGGAAATTACCTACACACCTTACAAAGTATTGTCACGCTAAGGCCCCACTGGTTTTCAGAGCAGTTTAGTGGTCTCAGGAAATTTACCAGGGTACAAATATCTACACGTAAACTGACAGAAAGCTTGAGCCTGTATGATTTTTTCACAAGTTCAGTGTCAACATTTGCACACTTATTACAACTGTTTTTGCTTCTTCCTTTAATTTTAACGACTAGTAGCTCTAGAGATCCCACTGGTTTTAGAGTGATCTCCCAAGCTACCTGATCAGCTCAGATGTTTCCCTGTATCTTAGGGTCTCTAGTTTCTTTAACTCCTGTACAGTACTCTGAACCTTGGAGACTTCTTCTATTTTATTCTCCCACTTTTCTCTCAAACTTGCTTTCAAAATCCCACTCTCCTTCTCAATGTGCTCCTTAAACTGTAACTGATTTGGCTGGGTCACAGGAGTGTTACTTTGACTGGACAACTGCTGCTCCTTCTTACCACACCTTTGCTTGCTCTTCAGCTCCTCCCTTAAGTTCACAAAGGTACTATTGCGAGGTATTTTTTCCCACCTCCACCTGTTCCATTGGGACACGATGCTTCTGCATTACATTTATGGTGAAGATCTCAGCAGTCTTTTGGGGCTTTTACTCTAGTAGTTTCTCTTTCTAGTTTTCCACTTCAGTGTATTTTTGTGACAGATCTTTCAACTGTTTGTTTAGCTCTACTGATTTTCTTCCTAATGCTCTTTCTCTTTCCCCAGCCTTCTCTATCAGAGCATGTGGCCCTTTAACTCTTTCTGAAGAGTAACAATCTCTTTCTCGAGCCTGATAGTTTCCTGTTCACTTTTCTTGGACTCATCTATGACAGCACTTCCCCATCTTCTCTGCTAACTACTCTTCCCTTCTCTCTCTGTTGCTTGGAATTTCTGGTGACAACTTTCAAAGCTTATAATCGACATGTACTTCAGCCTAATACATTTTTTATATCAGTTCCAACTCATTTTTCATGTCCACGATTTCTTAATGCAACATCAGGATCTCTTCTTGGCTTCACTTGTGGTTAGCAAGGATGGCAGTATTGCTCTCTTGTGCTTCTGTCGGCCTGTGGTCCCCTAATTTGCCTCATACTCATCCAGGCTAATGTATTTGAATTTCATTTGATTCTGAGTGTTTTCTAGGTTCCTTTGAGGATTTTCTTCTCATTTTTCACTCTCACAAGTTTATATCTTCAAACCTTTTCTTCACGTCAAATAATTCTCTCTGTTTTCTCCAATGTGCTCTTCTATGTGCTTTCAACTACTTGGTTGGTTTTGACTGGCACATAATGGAGATTCAGTCTTTTATAAGCCTGTGTTTTGAGATAGAAGTGTGTGAATTTTTCTTTGCCACATTTCTTCTTAAGTTCAGTGGGTTTTTTTTTAAATTGAACACGGTTGGAATTCAGAGCCCAAACTCCTTTGCATGTTACTCCAGAGATATGAACACATTTTCCAGGTGGTTAATGTGATTACATAAACTGTCATTTTCTATCTTTCTCCTCCTTGGATATTCCTTTTCCCAATGTCCATTTTGCTTGCAATAAGCACACTGATCTAGTCCTAGAGGTTCCCTACTGCCATTTGCAAATTAATTGCACTGTCTTTGACAAGGGTTTCTTGATCCCTATTCTGGTGCTCCTATCAAAACTCAACCCCCTTTCTTAGAGTCTTTTTTATCCAGGGTATCTCTGTTATCAAACACCTACTGGGCAACCTCAAAACCTAAATTTTGAAGCTTTTTTTCTAATATCTGGGGCTGACTGGGTAACAAAGGCCATATTTAGGGCTCTTTGATTCTCCAGAACTTCAAGATCTATAGGCCTATATGTCCTATAGGCTTCTGGGAGAAGTTCCAGAAAAGCATTAGGGTACTCACTGGGGAACTGTACCATCTCACCCACCTTAGATTGATGGCTTGTCTTTCTAACCACTGAGGTATCCCTGCTAATCAAACCTAGCAATAATAGGTAAGCACTTCCATACCTGAATCACTAATAGTCTCAGCTTGGGTAAGTCTGTGGAAAGACTTGCTCCAAATGGTCTAGTTAATAGTGGGGTTACTGTCTGGTCCAAGGACTATACTTTCAAGTCACCGAGCAGGATTCACTCCCTTTTTTACCAGATGAAAAGCACCTGTAAAATTTGCTGAAACTCATTGCGGATATGCTTGTGTGTGAAAATTACTGTCTCTAATGAAATAATGAACCCCTGGTTTTTCTGAAAAGGATGGAGTGTGCTGTTTCCGTTATACAGGTCACTAGTTGCAAAGGGAACATATATTAAAAAGGGGGCCTGCCTACCATCTCTTCCATGCTCCTGTCTCAAGGGTAATAATGGTAACATAGCACATTGTACCACCTCAGGCTGGTAAAAGTAACCACTTTTGGTATGGGGAGGACTTAACATTACAGGTGCTGGTGGTAAAGAATAGGAGAGAGAGTACAGCAATGCATCTGCCTCTGAGGGACTCTATAACCCTTGGGGAGAATATTTTTTGGATATAGGAACTTTAGGCCTTGTTCTCCCATCTTGAGAAAAGGAGTAAACAGAGGTGCATTCAGGAAACAGAACTATCAGCATACACAAACAGACCAATAGCCACAGACACTTAACTTACATGTCCCATACCTCTCAATGTTGACCTCAACAGGAGGTCCCAGATGACAGAGAGAATGTCCCAGATTGCCTCTTGAGGAGGCTGTAGATGACCCCTGGAAAATGTCACATATGTCCTCCCTAGGAGGCCCTAGATAATCTCTCATGGAGGTTCCAAATGGTTCCCCAAGGAAGTGTCAGAAGACCTCCAAAGGAGGTCCCAGATGTCCTCTCAATGAGGCTGAGATTACCTCTCAAATACCTCCCAGATGGCCACTCAAAGAGGCCATATATGAACCCCAGAGGAGGGTCCAGATAATCCTCTTGAGAAAATAACAGATGACCTCCAGAAAGGGTCCTATATGGTTTCTGAAGGAAGTCCCAGATGATTTTTGAAGACAGTCATACATTTCTCATCAAGGTAACCCAAGCTGACCTCCCAAAGAAGTTCCAGATGACCTCAGGAGGTGGTCCTAGATTGCCTCTTAAGGAAGCCCCAAAGACGACTTTTGAAGATGTCTCAGGTTGCCTCCTGCGAAAGCCCCAGATGACCTCTGGAGAAAGTCCATGATGGCCCCTGGAGAAGGCCCCAGATGAACTCCAGGGTAGGTTACAGATGGCTTCTCAAGGAAGTCGCAGATGTATTCTTGAAGGGGTTCCAGATGGCTTCCCAAGGAAGCCCTACATGACCTCTCAAGCCACAAATGACCTACAGATCGGGTCCCCAAAACAGGCTGGCAAGCTTTCCCAGATGCACCCTTAGAGGGACCTAAATGATTTTTGTCAATATTGATCCTCCGGCGACAAACACTCGAGGTAGATTCTTAACCCTGAGAGTTGACACTTTCACCTATGGGGATTTTTCCCTGGGGCCAAGGCCTGATGCTATCCAAATTGATTATCTTGATGGAGTTTCCGAAAATTTGGAACTTTGTAGTTCAAGAGAATCCTTCGAGACACATTTAATATAATAAATGTTCGCCAAACCACCAACCCCCAAAATTATGATATCCAAAGCTCCAAACAGCAAAAGGCAAGCCTTTTCCCCCCTTCCTTTTGTCTCTCCTTGGCTACAGAACTATACATCCTTCGATGTTTTTCCATTTTTCCCTTCTACCAGTTCCTTTTTCTCTTCAGGCCTCTCCACTCTCCACAGGTCTGAACTGCTTTGCTTGGGTCGTCAGTTGCCATCCTTCACCTCCTGCCCCCCCTCAACTTCCTCTCCTCCAAGGTCTTTCCCCTTCTGCTATCACACCACTTCCTTCCAGGACCTTCCCCTTTTTCTCTTTCCTTTTATTGCTCTGAACAAGTAGCCTATATAAAATCTTCTCTACACCAACTGCCTAACAGTTTTCAACTGTCACATCCCAAACTGCCCACAGCCCAATCACTTCTTAACAGCTCAACATGTGATGATTAATACACCAGCCCCTCCCACAGAATGCCCCACCTTCTTTGGTGGCATACTTTGTCCTCTCCAGCTGGCCAGGAGATGGTGTCTGGCTGATTATCGAACCCTATAGATTATTGGGGCCCTGCTGATTATTACAGTATCCTCCTTGTGAACTAGTAGCAATTGAAATTGGAAATTTGATTGTAATATTACAAACTCGTTGTGACATCACAAACCCATTTTGACATCATCATTAGCACGACATCACAAACCCATTGTGACAATATTGTCATTGTGACATCATGATTCCATTGTGACATCTCAAATCTATTTTGACCTCTTAGGTCCTTTGAAAAATCCATGCCCTTTTCAACAGCCCAGTCCCCTTGTGTACCCATATCCTTGTTGTTAACTGACAATTGAGATCAGACATGCCATTATAACATCAAAAAGTGTTTGTGACATCCTCAACAATGTGACATCACATTTTTATTATGAGAGCATCAGCTCATTGTGGTATCACCAAAATCAATGCCATAATCACATTATGACAACAATTCTCATTGTGACATCATAGACACACTGTGAATGCCTATTCTGTGATTTCATTGTATTTCAAATGTGGCATGAGAGTTGATATCAGAAACACATTTTTGTGCCTACATAACCATTTTGACATAATAATCACTTTTTGATATCACAGTGCCATTGTGATATCACTAACACAATGTACTATCCCAAACATCTCCTGTCCTAACTTTTGTGACCTGTTACCATTGTTATATCTTAGACCTTTTTGCCCTCATAATTTTCCAACCTCATATTTCATGCATGACATGAGATATCAGAAATCCACTGACATCATGACCATTGTGACATCACACTGACAGATGTCATGATCATCGTGTAACATTGTGACATCACAAAAGTTTTGATGTCACAATTAGTTGGTGATGCCATACAGGTAAGGGATCATAGAAGGTCTATGATGTCACAATTGGTTGGTGATATCCAAATGGCATAAAGGATCTCATTTGTCATGAAATCACAGAGAATATGAGTTCACGTATGGACTGTGGTATCTACAAAAGCATGTGTTGTCGCAAATGTGTTGAAGTCCTAAGAGGATTATGATGTCACAGTGTGACACAATGGTCACGATGTCTGTCAGTATGATGTCACAATGGTCATGATGTCACAGTGGATTTCTGATATCACATATCATAACTGAAAAATTTTAAGGTTAAAAACAGTTTATGAGCTCATAAAGAGCCTAAAACATCACAATTGGAGCACTCACAAGACTTATGAGGACAGTGTGGTCACACAGGCATCAAAGATGGCCCTGAGAGGAAGTTGAGTGGGCACAGCCTGATTTGTTTCAGTGTGTAAACAGCTTGTGGAAGCTTAGGTACATGATAAGGTGTAACCTTTACAGTCATTGGTTGGTTCCATTTCCTCCCCTCCCACGCAGTCTTTTGCTTTAAAAAGGGCTTACTCTGTGTTAATAAATGAGTCCCTGCTTGACTTGAATCCCCGCTGTGTCTGATTGTCTCTTAGGCTAAGGGAGGCTGGGGAACGGGCGAGCAGCTGCACTTACAATTCCTTGGACCCTGTCCATCTTTTGTGGGACAAAGGAAGACCTGATATCTGGCTCTCCACATGGGGCTCGAAAAGAAAAGATACCAGCTGAGACTAAGTGCTCTCTCAGGGTAAGTGAAACCCTTAGTATGGGTAATGCTATTTCACAGAAGAAGGAGGAGGAGGCAACATTAGGCCTAGAGGGAATAAAGGAGGACTTGGGAAGTGAGAAGGAAATGGAATGGGTCAAATTCCACTGAGAATGCATCAAAACATGCACAGTGGAAGTCAAAACGAGCGTGAAAGTTACCCCCTATGACTCGGGTGCCCTTGACGGTGCTAGGTCCCCACACTATTCCCCTGATTGGAGGTGGGGAGGTAAGGCGCCCTATGGGACCTGCAAGACCTGGACCCTACCCACCTTTTATAGAGGGGCCAAGGGCTAGGAAATAACCTACTTGGACTCCTGACATTTAAGGGAAGTGCCACACAGGAGTCCGGACCTTAGGCCACAGGATTCACTTCCCCAAGCTTATCCAGTCAATCTGGCACCAGGAAGTAATATGCCCTTGGAATGGTATCCATGGGAAGCTAAGGATCTGAAAGAGCTCCACAAGGCAGTGGTGGAGGATGGCCCGAACTCCCCTTGGGACCAGACCCTATTACATGACATTGCTTATCACCTGTGTGTCTGGTGGGATGTGGCCAAAGCCCTCCTCACCAGTTCTCAGTTTATTAAATGTTGTGCCTTCTTTAAGGAGGAATGCAGAGTGCAGGTGGAGAATAACCGGCAGGCTCAACCCGCAATACCTATTACTTATGCCATGTTAACAGGGACAGGGAAAAGGTACTCCGCTGGCATCCAACAGGCCACAATACCTGGACAGTACTGTGACCAGGTGAGACGGGCAAGACTTGTTGCATGGTACAAACTGGATGATGGGCCCACTGAATCCCCCATAGCAGGAGTGAGACAAAAACCTAGGGAACCTCTAGCTGAGTTTAGACTGAATCCAACAGAGTATTAACCACAAGCTGCTGGCAGGAAACCTCCAAGATCATTTTGTAAAGTTGCTGGTTTGGGAAGGGATGAATGCAGACCACTGCATGGCCTGCGGAGGATTTAGGGAGAGTTCCATGAGCAGATGGGTGGTGGCCTCGCAGGATGTGGGAATGCAACAGCACCAGTCCCAATCATAACCTTTAGCTTTACAGGCTCAGACATCTGCAATGACTGAAGCTATTACCCAGGTGCTGGCAGCCTAAGGCTGAAGAACCCAAAAACCATCGGGGAGAGGGACTTGTTTTAAATGCGGTCAAGAGGGGCACTTTAAGAGGGACTGTTCACAACAATCCCCCTGCCAAATGGCCCAGGGGTCCAAACCACCTACACCCTGCTCCAGGTGCAGAAAGGAAAAAGGATTGTCGATCCAAATTTGATGAAAATAGGAAGCCCTTAAACTAGGAGAGGGGCATCCTAAAGCCCAATTAACTCAAGGAGGAACCCCCTCTGCTGTGAGGCCCAGGCAGCCTCATGGCAGGATGACCCAGGTCCATAGAACCATGCCCCTGGAGGAAGGAATCCGTCTGAAAATGACTATTTTCATAGGTGGGAAGCAGTTTCCCTGCCTAATTGTCATGGGGGCAGATCGAACCATACTCAGGGAGGAGGAAGTGCCCTTGGACTGGAAGCTTGCACCCAGGACCCCAATATTGGGGGTAGAGGGCACTCCCAGTCCAAAGAGATGGTTGCCCTTATGAAATGGACTAGCCCAGATGGAGAACAGGGAAAGATCTACCCTTTAGTGGCAAAAACCTCACCGCCAATTTACTTGGGCAAGACATGCTAAGATAAATGGATGCCGTGGTCTTTACAGACCATCAAGCATCCTATGATGATATTCTGGATGGAGAAGAAGCACAAAGGCTAAAATTCTAGAAGAGTTAAGGAAAAGGATTTTTAAGGTTCATAATTACAGAGAAGAACATAGGGAATCCGCTCAGGTGCACCCCCAATCATAAAGGCCACTGCTCTCGAGTACCTCCCCATTAAGTGGAAACCCAGAAGCCCTATCTGGGTGGAGAAGTGGCCATTGACCAAACCTAAACTTGTACCCCTCCACTTTTTGGTGAAGGAACAGATAAACCTTGGGCACGTATGTCCTTCTATTAGTCCTTGGAACACACCCGTATCTGTTATTCAAAAGGCCTTCTGGGGCTTGGCATATACTCCAAGATATAAGTAAGGTAAATGAAAGGATGGAGTTAGTAGGAACGCCCCTAAAAGGCATGCCCTGGACTCCCACTCTACCTTCAGAATATACCTTAGTTGTGATTGATATTAAAGATTGTTTTTTTTTCTATCACCTGCATCCAGATGACTGCGAGAAGTTTGCTTTCTCCATCCCTTCTCTTAATTTTTCCCAGCCTGATCGGAGGTTTGAATGGACGGTGCTACCACAGAGAATAGCCAATAGCCTGGACTTTTGCCAACAATACTTGGCCACACTTTTAGGGCCTGTGTTGGGTTCAGATACCTCCCTTGCCTATGCCTACATGGATGATATAATTCAGGGGCACCAAGACCCGGGCCACCTGGAGGGCTTCTGGCCCAGGTTCTTACCATATTAAAAATGGGGGTTTACCATAACCCTCAATAAAATTCAAAAGGTACCTCCTTTGAAGGTGCTTGTGTCCTACCTTACCTTGACTCAGGCCAGCTCCATTAAGCCTTTGCTGGACATTCTAGCCTCTCTGACCTTAACCCAACTTCAGAGCCTTTTAGGGGAAATCAATTGGCTGTTGGCATGGGTTCCTCTCCCTAAAGATAGTCTTGTGCCTTATATGCTCTACTAAAAGACAGAATGCCCCAAGAAGTTATTACAATTTCAGACAGTCATTGGGCAATACTTTTGCAGTTCCAAAAAGCCCTGGATGAAGTTTACCGGAAGGGGTATTCTATTTTTGAGCCCATTTTCCTTTGGTTGTTTGCAGGTGTTACATTGATTTCTGCAGTTTTAACTCAAAGGGGGGAGCCATTAGAGTGGTTCATACTCCACTGGGGGGCACAACTCGGGTGTACTCTCAGGCAGGCCAACTTGCAGATGCTATTGTCAAGGGAAGGACCCAAGCCCAAAGGCATTATGGCCTCGACCCTCACTACATTGTTTTTCCTTTTTGGATGGTAGAAGTTGATTGGCTCACTCGAGGCAATGCTCATCTTGATCTATTTGTGGAGGGATTCCTAGGCCAAAGTAACTGCCATTATGGGCCATCCAAAAGGACTGTCATGTTATGGTGACTTCCTCTCAAAATGTCTTCTCTATTTTCTCCTACAACTCTTCCTGGTGCCCTCCATGTTTTTACTGACAGAGGTAAAGCAGTCTCTGCCTATGCAGCCTTTGAGGAGCAACAAAAGACCCCGAGCCAACAAAGATTTCAACCTTGTCAAGGGTTAGCACAATATAAAGAAATGCTGGCTATAATTATGGCCCTTCAGGTCATTCAAAAACCCTTTAATTTGTATTTCTGATATCCTATATATTATTAACTCGTTCCTCCATATTCCTCAGGCATATATTAAGCTGGGTGAAAACCCTATTTCCCCTGTTATGGTTACCCTTAAGGGTCTATTAGAAGGGCGAGGAGCCCCTATTCATATTCAACATTTGAGAAGGCATTCAAAACTTCCTGTGTTTTTATCCCTAGGCAATAATTGGGCAGACCAGTTAGCTACAGGCCCACAAGTATTAACGTTACAAGAGGCTACCTGTTTGCATGATTTCACCCACTTAACTGGAGAGGTCTTGAACATAGATTTCCTCAGATTCCTGTAAAGGACCTCAAAAGTATAGTACATACCTGCAAAACATGTCAGCCCTTCTTAAAAGTACCCCCGTTACAACCACCAGTGGTAAATCCCAGAGGCCTTAATCTTAGCAAACAGACATTGCTCATTTTCTAGCCTTTGGTAAGTTTAAATATATCTATGTCTGTATAGATACCTACTCAGGAGCATGCTGGCCCACAGCACATACAGGAGAAAGACTTAAACATTCACAAGAACATTTTCTTCAATGCTCTGCCACCTTGGGTCTACCAGCACAAGTTAAAACAGATAATGGACCCTCTTTTGTTAGTAAAGCAATGTCAGAGTTTTTCAACAAATGACACATTAATCATACTACAGGATTTCTCTATAATCCCCAAGGCCAAGCAATTATAGAAAGAAATCACCAATGTCTTAAGGAGCAATTATTAAAACAAAAAGTGGGAGTTAGCCCCCATATACAGTTACAGATACCTTTGTTTGCCATTAACATTTTAAGTTTTCCAAAAAGGGCATCTGAATCCATATTTCAGAAGCACAGGGGACAACTAAACCCTAAGCCCCAAGTGAAATTCAGGTGGAAGGACCCACTGACACAACAATGGAGAGGACCTGACCTGCTAGTTACCATGGACAGGGGATTTGGATACATTTTTCCTACAGAGGTGATAGCCTCCATTTGGATCCCTGCCAGGAACCTTAAAGTTTTTCCCATTTCCTCTATATGGGAGGAAGCCTAAGTGTAAACTAACCAACAAGGAAAGAAAAATGGCTATGGTGGCAGAGGCTTGTGTTTAAAGAAGGGAAAGCAAGAAAGATAACTAACCATTCTCAAGGGCAATCAACCCTTGAGAAGCTCTTGTGTTCTCTTACAATTGCAGATGGTGATACTCCAGCTGTTGGCTCTTCTGACCCTCCCAGCCCTGGCAATGGCTACGGAATCCATCAACCTCAATGGGTGACCTGGACAGTGATCAGCGTTGGCAATGCAGACATAGCTCCACAAGAGAAGCTGTCCCTTCGACCTGGTGGCTTGACCTTCATTTTGATCACCACCTTATGTCATTACATATGGACCATTTAATATTTCTGTAGGAACTATTTATTTTAATGCTACCTGCTCTAATATTCCTTTTACAAGCCCCACCTCTGGACTCTGAAATGGCAAAGACTGCTATCCTGACTGTTAAAGGACTGCTAATGACATTGCTTGGCCTGGGAATGCTTTTGCTGATGCTTTTTCTATGCCTTCCTTGCATTATATGTGCACTGCAAACCTCTTATGAGTTTAGACAGCCAGTTATAAGTTTCCCCCAAGAGGAACTGCAGCCAGAGATGGGTAAGTGGGGGTGCCAGTCTGACCAACTTAAGACAGGGCCTTCAGCTTTGCTCTGAAGAAGTTCCCGATGAATGGTAAGACAGACAAGACGATCCACCCAACCTAAGACAGGCGGGTTCCCTTCTTTAAACAAAGACGGGGTGTTAGGGGCCGACAGTAATGCTGAAAGGTCATCTTGACTCCTGTACGTGCTTGAAGGTACAAACAAAGAACTGGCTTACTTGAAAGACACCAGGTACCCGGAATTGCTTTGCTATGTCTGCAGAGCTTGTTTTAAATTTTCCTTGTTTCTCTAGACTATAGTAGAATGGCCTGAGAGTGGGGACCCACGAGGATGTACCGTGTTGCATGTGTGGAATTCCCAATACCGAAGCTGCTCCCATGTTCTGAAGAGGACGAGATAATGACTGTTCTATATACCCCGAAATTAATCAAACTGCTTCAGACATTTCTAACTGCAGTGGGGCTGCTGCTTATTACTGTGCTAGTTGGGGATATGAGGTAACTGCGACGGGCTCTTGTATAACACACAAGAGCCCTATCCCTGTCTGGCGAATCTCGCCCCCTAGACTTGCCTCAAACTCCTTGCATAGCCAATGCTATTCTCTCCAATGTAATCCTGTTAAAATAACCTTTACAGAGGAGAGGAAAAGGATAACTAACTGAGAGGTGTATCTGCCATTAAAACAAAAAGGGGAAATCTGTAGGGCACCCAGGCAGCAAAGATGGCCCTGAGAGGCAGTTGATTGAGCAGAGCCTGATTTGTGTAAACAGCTTGTGGAAGCTTAGGTACATGATAAGGTGTGACCTTTACAGTAAATGATTGGTTCCATTTCCTCTCCTCCCACGCAGTGTTTTGCTTTAAATAGGTCTTGCTCTATGTTAATAAACGAGTTCCTTCTTGACTTGACTCCCCGCATCTGATTGTCTCATGGGCTAAGGGAGGCTGGGGAACGGATGAGCAGCCGCAATTAGCTTTCCTCGGACCTTGTCCAGCTTTCATGGGATGGATGAAGACCCGACAGAAGAGGGCAGGTTTGTGATGTCACAGTGTGTTAGTGATATCACCATGACACTGTGATGTCACAAAGTAATTGTGATGCCATATATTTATGAGATCATGATGGTTTTCTGATATCACCCCAAATGCCACATTTGAAATAGAATGAACTAAGAGAATAGGCATTTACAATGTGTCTATAACATCACAATGACAATTTAATGTCGTAATGCTATGAGGTTATTGAAAATTGGTGATGTTGCAAGGTGGTAATGTTGTCATAATGAATATGTGTTGTCACACTGGTGATTGGGTCACAAAGGGTTTGTGATGTTACAATGGCATATATGAATTCAATTATCATGTGTTCACAATGAGGATATGGGTACACAAAGGGACTGTGATGTCACAAGTATCATATGTGTTTTCAAAGTACTTAGGGGTCATGATAGCTTTATGATACACTGTTGTGATGAGGTCACAACAGGTCTTTGATGTCATAATGATTTTGTAGTATCTCAAACACATGTCCAATTTCAACTGCTAGTATTTCACAATGTTCATACAAGTTCACAGTAGGAGCTTGAAGTCTTAATGGACATGAATTTTTAAAAATGTTATGAGGTTATATTAGGTTTGTGAATACACAATGGTACAGTGATATCACCATGGCAATGTCAACTCACTACATCATGTGAAACTATTGTTTTGGTGTCACAATTAGTTGATGATGCTACATTGGTGAGGAAGTCACAAAAGATTGGTGATATCACAGTGTGTTGGGCATGTCAAAATGACAGGATGGTTCTCAATTGTCTTTAACTTACAATGAGTATATGAGTTTACAAAGGGACTTTGGTTTCACCAAAAGTATGTGTTGTCACAAATATATTGAAATCCTAAAAGGTTTGTGATGTCAGAATTTGTCACAGTGGTTATGAAATCTGGCAGTGTGATAGCACCATGGTCATGATATCACTGGGAATTTGTAATATCAAATGTCATATGTGAAATTTAATGAGGTCAACAAGAGATTATGAGGACAAAAAGGCCTGATATTAGAATTGCAGCATGTCACAAAAGTTATGATGACAGGATAGGTTTGTGATGTCACGGTGGGTTATGTGATATTGTGATATGTGGGTTATTGTGATATCACAGTGGCAACATGATGTACAAAGGGATTGTAATGTCACAATGGTTATGAGTTCACGATTTGTTTATGATATCAACTTACAGGCCACATTTTAAATAGAATTAAATCACAGAAAAGGCATTCATAATGTGTCTATGATGTCACAAGGTCAATGTGAAGTTCTAAATCTATCATATCATTTTAGTTTTTTGATTTCACAATGAGCAGATGTCAAAATGACAATGTGATGTCACAATTGTGATGAACTCACAAACTCTTTTTGATATTAAAATGTCCTCTCTAATTCTCAATTGTCAATATTTCACAGTGGGGATTTGAGTAAACAAAGGGAATTTCATGTCACAAAGCTATGTATTTTTTCAAAGGATATAAGAAGTCATAATAGATTTTGGATGTCACAATGAGATCCTGGTGTCAAAACAGCAATGTGATGTCACAATGGGTTTGTGATGTCACACTGATGATGAGGTCATAATGGATTAGTTATGCCACGAGTTTGTAATATCACAATTATTTGTCCAATTTCAATTGCTACTAGACCACCATGAGGACACTGTAAAAACCAGCAGTGCCCCTATAATCCATGGGAATAGATAGTCATCATGGCCTCTTAGTCTGGACCACTGGAGCGGGGGGTTGCATGCCACTAGAGTGGGCAGGACATGCTGCTGAAGGAGATAGGATGTCATGCCCCACAGGGTGAGCTGCCAAGAAGTGATTGGGCATGAACATTTGGAAGTGATGATTGAAAACTCTTATGCAGGAAACATATCACAGTGGGGGAAGGTCACAGCCTATATATAGGCTGCATGTTCAGAGCAACAGAAGGGAAGAGAAAGAGGGGAAAGGCCTGGAAAGAAAGAAGTGATGAGACTGCAAGAAGGTAAAGACCTAAGAGGAAAGGAAATTGAGGGAGAGCAGGAGGTGAAGGATGGCAGCTGGCCACCTGGATAGGGCAGGGTAGGACTGTTAAGAGTAGAGCAACCCGAAGAGAAGGAGGGAATGATGGAAGGAAAAAATGAAAAGACTTGAAATGTAGGACAGGTCTGGAGAGAAGGAGGATGAAGGGAAAGGAAAAAGCCTTGCCTTTGAAGTGTGGAGTTTTGGAGATCATTATTTTGGGGGATGGTTCTTTGCAGACCAGTTAACAAATGGCTGGGCTGCTCTTTGGAGTTCTGAGGGTTCATGGTTGAGGCTGAATTTAGCTCTGGGCATCCAGCCCAGGTCAAGATAATCACTTATTACAAAATTTATGAAGACAAGACAGGTTTGTGATGTTACATTGCATTAATGATATCACAACGTCAATATGAGGTCATAAAGGGATTGTAATGTCACAATGGTGATGTGGTCACAATGGGTTTCTGAAATCAAAGTATATGCCACATTTGAGATAGAATGAAATCAGAGAATAGGCAATCACATTGTCTCTATGACCTCACAATGAAAATGTGATGTCATAATTCTATGATGTCATTGTCATTTTGGGATGTCACAATGGGCTGATGTTATCCTAACAATAATGTGATCTCACTCTGGAGATGATGTCACAAAGCATTTGTAATGGTACAATGGTATAATGAGGATATAATTACCCAAAGGGATTGTGATGTCACAAACACCATGTGCTTGTTCAAAGGTGCTAAGTGGTCACAACAGGTTTGGTATGTCACAAGGTGATCGTGATATCACTCTGGAAATATGATGTCACAAGGGTTTGAGATGTCACAAGGGGATAAGGTCACAGTTGGATAGTGATGTCACTATCCAAGTAATCCATGTAATGGTGATATTACTAGATCACAATGAAGATACGAGTTGTGATGTCACAGTGGGAATAAGGTCACACTTGGATAGTGATGTCACTATCCATGTATCCATGTAATGTTGTTATTACTAGATCACAATGAAGATACGAGTTCACATAAGGAGCTAGAAGTCAGAAAGGCCATGAATTTTGTAAAATATTATGAGTACATAATAGATTGTTGGAAATGCGATGGGACAGAGACATCCCATTGGCAATATAATGTTACCATTACATGAGATAGTATTGTTTTGAAGTCAAAAATAGTTGGTAATGCCATATAGGTGATGAGGTCATATAGATTTGTGATTTCACAATGGGATGGTGATGTCACAATCTCATGCTAGGTCTCTAATTGACAATTAATATATTATTTCACAAGGGATAATGATGTATCCAAAGGCATATGTTGGCACAAGTGTAATGAGTCTTAACAGGTTTGTGATGTCACAATGTGAGTCAATGTTCATGACATCTGGCAATGTGATATCACAGTGGTCGTGATGTCACAGTGGATTTCTGATATCACATGTCATACCTGATGTATTATGAATTAAACAATTCATGAGCTCAGAGAGGCCAGAGATCACACTGGCAGCATATGAAAACATTTATGAAGATAGGACGGTTTTGTGTTGTCACAGTGGGTTAGTGACATCATAATGGCAATGTGGTGTCATCAAGGTATTGTGATGTCATAATGGTTTTGTTGTCACAATCTATTTCTGATATCAACCCACGTGCCACATTTGAAATAGAAGGAAATCACAGAATAGGCATTCCAATGTATCTGTGACATCACAATGACCATGTGATGTCATAATGCTATGAAGTCATTGTTGTTTTATGATGTCACAATGGGCTGATGGTGTCATAATGACAATGTGATGTTACACTGGTGATGATGTCACAAAGGTATTGCGGTGTTAAAATGGCATGTCTGATCTCAGCTCAAAATGAGGATATGGGTACACAAAGGGCATGTGATGACACAAAGGCCATGCTTTCAAAGCTTCTGAGGTCATAATAGGTTTGGGAATGTCACAATATGATCATGGTGGCACAATGGCAATGTGATATCACAATGAGTTTGTGAAGTCACTGCAGTGATGAGGTCATAATGTGTTAGTGATGTCTCATCAAGTTTTAATATAACAATGACATATACAACTTCAATTTCTTCTAATTCACTATGAGAATACTGTAATAACCAGTGTTGCCAGAATTATCTGTGGGAGCCGATAATCATTGTAAATTCTTGGCCTGGCCCACAGGAGAATATGGGGAATGCCGCCAAAGGTGGAGGTGTCAAGCCTCACATGGTGAGCTGTCAAGAGGTAATTGAGCACTGGGCAGATTGGTAAGAGATGGTTAAAAATTGATAGGCAGGAGACCCGTTGGAGTGAGGAAGGGTACAACCTATATATAGGTTGCATTTTCAGAGCATTGGAAGGGGGGATAAAAATGGGAGCTACCCAGATGGAAGAAAGTGATGAGACAGCAGGAAGGAAAAAAACCTGAGAAGAGAGGAAGATGAGGGAGAGCAGAAGGTTGGCAAGTGGTCACTGGGGCAGAGTAGGGAAGGCCTGTGGAGAGTGGAGAGACCTGAAGAGAAGAAGGAAGTGGTAGAAGGGAAAAAGGGAAAGACCAGGAAGGAAGGACAGGTCTGTAGTGAATGAGGGAGGAATGAAAAAGTAAAAAGCCTTGCCTATTTTGGTTTGGAGATTCGAAGATCATAATTTTTTGGCTGGTGGTTTGCAGACCAATTAATAAAGGGTGGAGCTGCCCATTGGAGGTCTGAGGTTTGGTGGTCAAGGCTACTCTTGGACCTGGGTATCCATTCCAGGATGAAGTAATCACAGTCCCCTTTCTAGTGTAAATTGTTTTATTATATTAAATGAGACTACATGCTTTGTCTCCTTGCCTTAGAGGTCAGAAGTACACGAGTTCACAGAAAGAGCTTGAAGTCTCAAAGACCATGAATTTTCTAAGATGTGATGTGGCCATATAGGTTTGTAAAAATACAATGGGACAATGATATCACAACGGCAATACCACAATACCATGTCAAAATAATGCTTTGATACAACAATTAGTTGTTGATGCTATTCTCGTGATGAGGTCACGATAAGTTTGTGATGTCACAATGGGTTCATGATGTCAGTGGCATGGCAGATCTCAATGGTCATTAATTGGCAATGAATATATGAGTTCAAGAAGGGACTGTAATGTCTCCAAAGGCATGTGTTGTCACAAATGTGATGCCGTTCTCACAGGTTTGTGATGTCACAATGTGACATAATGGGCATGATATCTGGCAGTATGATGTCACAGGGGATTTCTGATATCACATATCATATCAGAAATATGAGATAGAAAACATATTATGAGCTCACAAAGGGCCTAACATATGATAATGTCACAAAACTTATAAACAGGACTGGTTTGTGATGGCACAGCAGGTTAATGATATCACAATGGCAATGTGATGTCAAAAAGGATTGTGATATCACAATGGTTGCATGGTTAGATGGATTTCTGAAATAGAATGAATTCACAGAATAGGCCTTCACACTTTTATGTCTATGACATAACAATGTCACTGTGATTTATCATGCTATGATGTCATTGTCGTGTGGTGATGTCACAATGAGCTGATGGTGTCATAATGACAATTTGATGTCACTGCTGATTTAAGATGTTACAATGGTTATGAGGTCACATTATGTTTCTGATATCAACACGCATGTCAAATTTTAAATAGAATGAAAAAGCCTGGTTCGGGTGGCTCATGCCTGTAATCCCAGCTACTCAGGAGGCTGAGATCTGAGGATTGCATTTCAAAGTCACCTCAGGCTGGAAAGTCCATGAAACTCTTATCCCCAATAAAAGCCACTAGAAAACCACTTCTGGTCCTGTGGCTCATGTGATAGTGTGCTCGCTTAGAGCTGTAGAGCAGGGACAGTACCCAAGCCCAGAGTTCAAGTCCCATGAACAACTACAACAATATAACAGATTAAAAACAGGCATTCACAATCTGTCTATAACATCACAATGAGAATGTGATCTCATAATACTATCTTGTCGTACTTTTCTGATGTCAAAAGTAGTTAATGCTGTTATAATGAGAATGTTGTCACACTGGTGCTGTCACAAAGGGTTCGTGATGTTACAATGGCACGTCTGATATCAATTGTCAGTTCATAATGAGGGTATAGTTACACAAAGGGACTGTGATGTCACAAAGGCCATGTGTTTTTTCAAAGGTGCTATGAGGTCCTAATAAGTTTGGGATGTCACAATGTGATAGTGATGTCAAATATCTATGAAAGCTCACAATGGGTTTGTGATGTCACACTGGTGAGGAAATCAAAGTTTTGTGAAGTCATATCTCATAATCACATGACCAATTTCAGTTGCTACTATTTCACAATGAGGATATGAGTTCACAGAAGAAGACAAACATAAAGGGCCATGAATTTTCTAAAATGCTATGAAGACGTACTAGGTTATTGAAAACACAATGGAACAGTGATATCACTACGGCAATGTAATGTTGCAATATGATGACTTAATAATGTTTTGATATGACAATTGGTGATGCCACACTAGTGATGAGTTTACAAGAGGTGTGTGATGTCACAATGGGTTGGTGACATCAAAATGATATATGTGATCTCAATTGTCAACTCACAATGAGTATATGAGCTCACAAAGGGACTGTGATGTCTCCAAAGGCATGCGTTGTCTCAAAAGTGATGAAGTCCAAACAGGTTTGTGTTGTCAGAATGTGACAAAATGCTCATATCATCTCTCAGTGTGATGTCACCATGATCTAAATGTCACACTGGATTCGGATATCACATTTCATACCTGGATTGGGTAAGAGAGGATTGGAATTTCACAGTGGATTAGTGATATTACTATGGAAATGTAGGGTCACAAAGGATTGTACTACCACAATGACTATTGGATCACAATGTATTTCTACTATAATAAGTTTGTGCTGTCACAATTGGTTGGAAATGTCACAATGGCATGCCAATTCTCAAATATCAGTAATTCACAATGAAGATATGAATTCACAAAGGGACTGTGTTGGCACAAATGTGATGAAATCCTAACAGATTTGTGAGTTCACCATGTGACACCATGGTCTTGATGTCTATCAATGTGATGTCACAATATTCATAATGTCAGAGTCAATTTCTGATATCATATGTCCTACCTGAATTATTATGAGTTTGAAAACAGAATATAAGCTTACTAAAGGACTAAAATATCCTAATGGCAACAAATCACACAAGTTATGACTAAAAACTCAAACTCATGGTCTTTGGATCTTAAGATTCTTTCTTGAAATTGTATCCTCATTGTGAACTAGTAGAAATTGAAATTGGACATATCATTGTAATAATACAAATCATAGTGACATCACAAACTCATTGAGATCTCATCACCACTTTGACATCACAAACTCATTGTTGTACCTTCACAATCACATTGTGACATCACAAAGCAATTGTAAAGTCTTATCACCTTTAAAAAAAACACATGACCTCTGTGGCCTCACAGACCCTTTGTGTACCCATATTCTCATAGTGAACTAATGAAAATTGTGATCACACTTAGCATTGTATCATCACAAATACTTTGTGCAATAATTACGACTGTGAAATCACATTGTCATCATGACACCATCATCTCATTGTGATAACACCAAACCCCAATTACATCATACAATTTTTTTCTTTCTTTTCTTCTGTACGTTTTTTATTGTAAATATAGTGTACAGAGGGATTACAGTTACATGAGTAAGGTAATGAGTACATATCCTATCAAACATTGCTGACTTGACATCACATTGTCACTTTGATGTCATAGACCCATTGTGAATGTCTATTCTTTGATTTCATTCTATTTAAATGTGCCATGTGGGTTGATATCAGGAAACCATTGTGAACTCTTTACCTTCGTATCATCAAAATCTCTTTGTCATAGCACATTGCCTTTGTTATATCACTAACCCACTGTGACCTCAAATACCTCTCCTGTCCTCATAACTTTTGTGACATGTCATTGTGATATTTTAGGCCCTTTGTGAGTTGAAAATCTGTGTTTGACTTGATATTTCAGATATGACATGAGATATCTAAAATCCAGTGTACCATCATGATATCACACCACTGGACATCATAACCATTGTGTCACTTTGTGACATTTCAGACCTGTTAGTTCTTCACCTTTTTGATACATATACTTTGGGGACATCAGAATCCCTTCCCAAACCCATATACTTGTGGTGAGTTAATGACAGTTGAGATCCCACATGCCATTGTGACATCACCAACCCCTTGGGACATCTCAAATCTATTGCGACCTCCTCATCAGTATGGCGTCACCAATTGTGACATCAAAACCTTATTATAACATGATGTTGAGACATCACATTGTCATTGTGAAATAAGTGTCCCATTGGGTTTTCACATAGTATGACCTCATACTATGAAGCTTCTTCTATCACCTGGTATCCTCATATTGAATTATGAATAATTGAAATTGGATATATCATTCTGATATTATAAACTGTGACATCACAAAACCATTGTGACCTCATCAAAAACCCAATGGGACATCACATTTCCATTGTGATATTATGAATCACATTGTGCCATTACAAAGCTATTATGACCTCTTACCACCTTTGAAAACACACATGGCCTCTGTGACATCACAGAACATTTTTTGTATCCATATCCTTATGGGGAACTAATGACAACTAACATCAGACATACCATTGAAATATAAAAATAATCCTTTCTGACATCATCATAATTGTGATATCATGTTGCCATTATGACAACATCAGCTCATTTTGACATGTAAAACTACAATGACATCATAGCACTGTAACATTACATTGAAATTCTGATATCATAGACACGTTGTGTTTGCCCTTTATGTTATTTGATTCTATTTCTAATGTGGCATGTCGGTTGATATCAGAAACCCATTGTGGGCTCATGACCATTGTGATATCATGATGCCTTAGTAGCATCACATTGCCATTGTGATGTCACATTGCCAAATTGATGTCACAAATGGATTTTGATGTCACAAATGTTATGACATCACAATGAGTTTCTGATAACCCACATGCCACATTTCAAATACAATGAAATCACAGATTAGGCATCCATAATGTGACTATGATGTCACAATGACATAATGGCAAATGCTGTAATGTCATTGTCATTTTGCGATGTCACCATAAGCTAAAGATATCATAACAACAATGTGATATCATACTGATTATGATGCCAAACAGGGTTTATAATGTTACAATGGTTATGAGGTCACAATGTGTTTCTGATATCAACTGACATGCCACATTTAAAATAGAATGAAATCATAGGATATACATTCACAATGTGTCTATGACAGCAAAATGGCAATGCGATGTCATAATGCTATGATGTCACTGTAGCTTGGTGATGTCACCATGAGCTGATGGTGTCATAATGACAATCTGATGTTACATTGGTGATGATGTCACAAAGGGTTTGTGATATCACAGTGGCATGTCAGATCTTAATTGCCACTAGTTTATAGTGAGGATATGAGAATGAAATCACAACGACATACACAAATGTATCTTTCTAATATTTCTTGTCATACCTGAAAAAATATAAAGTCAAAAATAGAGTGAGCTCTCAGTGGTCCTAACATAACATAGTGGTAATATGTCACAAAACTTATGAGGACAGGACATGTTTGAATTGTCACAGTTGTTTAGATATCACAATGGCAATGTTACGTCACAAAGGGATTGTGATGTCACAATGGTTATGAAGTCAAAATATGTTTTTGATATGAACCCACATGCCACATTTGAAATATAATGAAATCACATAATAGATATGCATAATGTATATATGATGTCACAATGACAATGTGATGTCATAGTAGTATGGTGTCATTACAGATTTGTGATGTCACAATGAGCTATGTCCTAATGACAGTGATGTCACACCAATGATTATATTGTAAGTGCTTTGTGATATTACAATGGCATATCCAATCTCAATTGACATTTCACAATGAAGATATGGATACACAAATGTACTGTGATGTCAAAAAGGTCATGTTTTTTTCAAAGGTGGTAAAGATGTCATAATGGGTTTGGGAGGTCTCAAGATGATTGTAATGTCACAATAGCAATGTGACATCACAAAGGCTTTGTGTTGTCACATTGGTGATGAGGTCACAATGGACAAGACAGGTTTGTGATGTCACAACAGGTTAATGATATCACAAGGGCACTGTGATGTCACAAAGGGAATTTTCATGTCACAATGGCTTTGAGGTCACAATGGATTTCTTATATCCTCCAATATTGCTCATTTGAAAAACAATGAAATCACAGAATAGGCATTCACAATATGTCTATAATGTCACTAAGACATAGGATGTCATAATACTAATATATTTAAGTTTAATGATGTCTAAATGGCATGTCTAATTTTATTGATCATTAGATTACCATGAGGATCCCAAAGGTTGCTATGTGCTGAGTCCTTCAAAAGGCTTATTGTGCTGAGTCCATTACACAGGGTTCTTTGTGCTATCTTTATAAAGTGTGCTGTGTACTGTCATCCCAAAGGCTGCTATGTTCTGAGACCTTGAGAAGAAGGTATCCCCAACAATCACACATACACACACACACACACACACACACACACACACACACAGAGGTTCACCATGCACCTTCTTGATGTGTGGGGTGCATGGAGAAGAGTCTCCCCCAGTGGTTGGGCTGAGCAGCTGCTGGGTATAAGAGGAAGCCCTGAGCTGAGGTGAGGCTGCTTCTGCCATGGCCTGGTAGCCTTAGGGCAGAGTCAGGGCAGCACAAGGCCAAGGGTGGGGAGGGGGTGTGACCGAGGGGCGGACAGAGCAAAGCCAAGGGGGCACATAGCTGCTACAGCCAGGGGCACCCGGGTGCTTGTGCACTTACGTGGCGGTGGAGGGGCAGCCCGGGAGAGAAGTGGGGGCAGAGAGAGAGAGAGCAGAGAGAAGAGCAGGCACATGCACCAGGAGAGGTGGCATCAATGGCTGGCCTCTGCTGCTCAAGGAGCACAGTTCTGGGCCAGGAGCACAGAGCACAGAAAGCCAGCACAGCAGGCATATCCCTCGCACTGCCCCAGGGAGGCTCAGAGGCTAGATAGACCCTAAGTCCAAGGCTCCTGGGCCAGGAGCTCAGCTTCAGGGAGGTGCACTCAGTCCCACCACCCGCCTGTCCCTGCCCCAGCCCCCTTTCCTGCCCTTCCTGCGGCACTGCTTTTCAAACATGTCCCTGCCTGCTCAGACCCGTGGTGACTTTTGGAGTCATGCAGCGATGTTGCAACCCCCGGCTGACTTGCGGCCCTGACCTGGTCCCAGCCACCGGTCCTCTGCTCTGGGCCTGAGCGTCCACCAAGCCACTGCCATCACTCCCTGGTGCACCTGGAACCAGAGCCTACAGCTTCTCCCCAAAGCACACATGAGTGCAGCCCTATGGGCCCACACCTCACCAACTCCCCCAATGTACCCCTTTCTCCCCCCACTCCCCTCCCCCACGGAACCATACCAGCGACTCTCAGCTCTCCTCTTGTGTTCCAACCACAACTCCCCAGCGCCAAGCTGGCCATCCATGAGTCTGAGACAAATGCAACCCAGGACTGGGGGTGGGGGAGTGGATGTGTACTGGAGGAACCCACCCCCATTCCTAGTGGTCAGCATCCCAGGAAACAGGGAGATGCAATAATGGGTGAGAAGGGGGTGCCACCTTACCCCTGGCCTGGAGCAGTGGGAGTCACACAGCTGCTCATCTGCACCCTTTCTCTCCCTCCTGGGGACCTGGTGGCTTTAGTCAGAGGTGGGGAGCAGCACCTCCACACCTGCCTTCTTGGGTCTTTTCCTTTTTTCTGGGGGTGGGGGATGTTGGATGCAGAAGATAGGCCCCCATCATGCTATGTGAGCCCTTGTCCTCTGTGCTGTTACCCTTTCACCTGAAGAAAGTCCCAGAAAAGCCCACTAGGGAGGTGATGGCACTGGGGGTCAGATAGAAAGTGAATATCGGGGAGTTCCGGGAAGATGGTTTTTACAAGGGAACAGGATATGGGAACCTTTGTCCTTCAGCTTGTACATTGTCCCACATGAGGAACCAACAAACTTAGGAGAGGCACTACTCTGAGTCTGTGTGTGTGTGTGTGTGTGTGTGAGAGAGAGAGAGAGAGAGAGAGAGAGAGAGAAAGAGAGAGAGAGAGAGAGAGAGAGAGAGAGAGAGAGAGAGAGAGAGAGAGAGAGAATCTTTCTCCTTGTACAGCCTGACTGTGCTCAGGTGAGTGATCAGTTGGCAAATTGCAGGTGCTGCATCGATGATGAGACTTCTGTCACCGTTCTGGATTTGTGTGTGTCTGTGTGTGTGTGTATGTTGGGAGAGCAGGGAGATGAGACCAATGAAAATATATTTAAGTCATCATGTCTAAAAACAGCTAAAGCATTTGATTTCTGTTTGTGTATTTGTTGTTGTTCTTTTTTCAATACCTAGTACGAGCCCAGCCACAATTTTTGTTTTCTCCTTCACAGTTTCTTGGCTCCTTTATGGGAAGATTTCAGTAGACATTCCTTTCCTCCTATTTCCCCCTCTCTCTTCCCCCTTTCCTATAGCTCACAGTAGATGCTGAGCCTTCATGTGCCTCCCCTAGGTGACCTGTTTGAACCCTGGACTAGAGTGGACACCTGTCCTTCTATCCACAGCCAAAAGTTTGGTGAGGCGAGTGTGACAACAGCCACACTATTCCATCCAGACACTCTGCTTTTGTGTTTATATTTGGAGCTAATTCAAGGGTTGGGAATGTGTCTGCCTAACAAAATTAGGGAATGAGGTGGGGGAGAGGGGAGGGCAGGGGCTGTGAAGCTATGAGATGGCAGATGGTTCACCATGACCGAAGATGAGAGGGGAACTTTACCTAGGGCATTTATGATCTCTGTGGGCATTCAGGCACAGGGCTCTGGACCCCCACTGGTGGAATGGATTCCCTCCTAGGGCATCTCACCAGTTTTCATTCCTCCCTGGAGTCCTGCAGACTCCAATCTGTGTCCTGCCTGGGCTGTTTCCAGCTGGGCAGTGGTACGCAAGTCCATTCCCCCTGCTGGAGCCCTCTCCATATCAGGAGGTGGCAATTAGCTAGGGCTCACTGAATGCCAGTTTCTGCAACCTGCTGTAGGCTGTCTGGAAGAAAAAGGGGACCACTGACTTGGGAACATTTTAAGTTTGATTCAGACAGGGTGTTTCTTTTATTTAAGTTGGCAATTTTCACTAACTCTTTGGATTATGGGTCAAATTAGATGGATGATTTCAACCGCCAAAAAATGATGTTCAAAGGTCAGGAAGATGGCAGAGGAGAAGCTGGCGGCTAAAGGAACTCTCCCATAGAAAGCAGTTTTAGAGTTCCAGTGAACAGTCCTAGGCCAGAGAATTACAAGTATGCTATTACAGCACAGAGAGGTTGGCCAGAAAGGGAAAATCCAGGCAAAGAGACAAATCTGAGCACTTGCTGGCAGTTGCAGCGGCGACGGCAGCAGTGGTGGTGGCTGTCACCACATCTTCAACACAGATAGTTCGGGACAAAGGTGCCAGACCCAGCAGGTGAACAGATACTACTTAACACCAGCAAGAACTGACAAGGAGCAGATATCTTCACCCTGCAGATCGCAGACCAGAGACGACCCAGGAACCTACCCTCTGGCGTGAGTAGAAGCCTGACATCCTCACTCCTCAGGGAGCAGAGGAGGGAAGGTACCCATCCAGTATCACACTACTGGAGATCTCCATCTTTGATACAGACAAAGGCTTGGCTGAGCTACCAGCTCCAACTCAGGCCTTGGGAGAAAACAAAACAGTCATTTAGCAGGTCACAGGAACCTACCCAGACCTGCAAGGCACAATACCACCCAGGAAAAAGGCACCCACCCCAGGCAGAAGAAAATCTGCCACCAGGAGTGGCTTTCTTCACTTGGTAAACAGAACCAGAGGCTGCACCTACCTACTACAACCTAGACAATTCATTGAAATTCAGTAAGCATAAACCCTGAGAAAGGCTCCAGTTTGGGCTCTGTGACTGTCTCAGAAGCTAGCCCCTCAAGGAAAAGCTACTGTTTGCTGAAAGGCCTCAACTCTACCCAGAACCTAGCCTCAACACAACATCTCCAAACTAGAGGAAAAACCATCTCCCTCTGTTGCGATACTCAAAACAGATCTCTCTCCCACTGAACTTCCCTGGGAGGAGGATCACAAAATCCTGGGTAAAGCAGAGCATTTTTCTGCTTGCCCAAACAAACTGATTTAATAAACCAATCAACCCACAGGAAAACCCAACACCACAAGCAAACCAGAGACACCACCAAGTGACTGGTTATGGACAAAAGGGAGATACCGAATCTTCCCATCCCCTCCAAAAAAAAAAATCAAAGGACTTTTTTTTTTTGTACCTTATTTTATTTTTTTAATTTTTAATTTTAAAAAAAATTTAAATTATTTTTCCTTTCCTTCCTAGTATAATTTTTATTTTAGGTGTACATGTGTGTGTGTGTGCTTTTTTTTTTTTTTATCTCTACTGACCTTTTGATCCTTTTTTTTTCTTTATTTTCTCATTCTTTTCATTTCTTCTCTTTCATTTTTTCTGCGTGACTTAATTACTGTTTTGCTCACCCTCAAATATACCCATCATCGATTATTAGATCTTATCTTCTATTGTGTACACACTTAATCCAGAAATAACTCAACTCAAAACCTCTTAGACTTAAATTCCTTTATAGCAGTATTACATCTTTATACCCATATAATATTTTAAAACTTTTTTTATTTTTCTAGTTTTTCATGTCTCCTTTCTATCCCTCCCCTCCTCTCATCCCATCCCCATTCTTCTCTGAATAATACTCTTTCAAATTTGCAGTTTTTAAGGGTTTAATTTTTCAATTTTAAATTTATTTCCATTTTTTCTTGTATCTTTTTTCTTTTTCTTCTCTTTTTTCTTTTTCTTTTTTTCACTCTCTCTGCTATCATTCTGTCCAATGCATTACCTTCTTTGAGATTAGGATATGGTTAATTCCACTCTCCCTCACCTTCCCAAATCCCTCTAATCCTATTTTCCCCACATTTTCCCTAAACCTAATAATTTCTGGTTGCCAAATTCTCCTTTGCTGTTCTTAGGCCATTAAGACATAGTTGATTGATGTTCAATAGATTGTATCTCTTGAACCAGATTGTATCTGCAGATTTTGGACTATGTAACTATGGACTTTTGTTGATGTTTACATTAAAATAGTGTTCTAGAACAAAATTGGTGTTACTCTCATCCCAAATAGGCAGAACAAGCCAGGAAAACACAAGAAAAATAGCAAGCCTGGGGAACTCAACTCCCACTCATGACAATCAGGGGACAGAACAGATAATGAATAATCCAGAGGAGAGTTCCCGAAAGGCTCTACAAACACTACAGTTAAACAGCGTAAATAAAAAGAGTGAAAACTAGCAAAGATCTCCGTGTGAGCATAATAGGGAGAGAGACGAGGCAAACCAAAGATCAATACAGGAGACTCCTGAATGTGAGGAAGCTACTCAAAGATTGATACAGGAATTGCTTGCCCAGATTGAGAACACTCAAAGAGAAAAAAAGGAATTGAGTGAGCAAGTTGAGATCAGTCAAAGAGATAGACAGGAATTGCGTGAGCAGGCTGAGAACAGACAAAGAGAAAGTCAGGAATGGCATGAACAGGCTGAGAACACTCAAAGAGAACTACAGGAAATGTGTGAACATGAGGATGCTAATCAAAGAGAAATACAGGAACTGAGATCGAGATGAGAATAGACAAAGATTAAAGGAGGCATTCATGAAATCCATAAACAGAGAGCTGAAAGACATCAGTGAGACTGCAAAGGGAATGCTCAGTGGAGCCCAACAGAAGGAATAGGAGTCCAAGGAATCCATAACCAATCAACTCAGTGATTTGAGAATAAACACAGAACACCAAATTAAGGAAGTAAAGAAGTCCTTACAAGATCTAGAACAAAGTTCCAACAAAGAATTTTAAGCTCTCAAACCAAGCAATTACAAGGAAAAGAAATAAAAAGCAAAGTAGAAAGTCTTGAGAGTAGAATAGACCATGCAGAAGATCGAATCTCGGGGATTGAAAACAGCCTAGATATTATAGAGAATGAACATACAACCATCCAAGACAAATCCAAGAAATATGATAGATCTATTCAACACTTGGAAGATACCATCAGAAGACCTGATCTGAGGATATTGAGTGTAGAGGAGAACCTAGAGACAGAAGTTAGTGGTTTAGGAAATTTGTGTAACAGGATCTTAGCAGAGAACTTCCCAAACATGCAAAAAGATAGGCCTATTCAGATACAAGAAGCTTTTAAAACCTAAAATAGACCAGACAAGAACAGGACATACCACGGTCACATTATAATCCGTACAGGATCAATTTAGGCCAAGGAAAAGATCCTTAAAGCTGTCAAGGAGAAAAGATCAATTACCTATAAAGGGAAAACAAATAGAATCACCTCAGATTTCTCAGCAGAGACAACCAAGAATACTGTACCCAGCTAAACATTCCTTCATTATGGAAGGAAAATAAAATTGATCCATAGCAACAAAAAATTGAAACAATATATCTCCACCAAACCAGCCCAACAAAAGATTCTTAAAGATATCCTACACATAGAAAACCAACAAAACCACAATAAAGACCAAGAAACCACAACCAAGAATCCAAGAACCATAGGAAGAACCCAGTAGCTGCAGTCCCAAATTAGGTGTATAAAATGGCAGGAACTCCCAAATACCTCTCACTCTTATTTCTCAACATTAATGGACTTCACTCTCCAATCAAACGACATAGACTCTAATTAGATTAAAAAGCAAGATTCTTCTATCTGCTGCCGTTATGAGTCACATCTTGTCCATAAAAACAAGCATATTTTCAATGTGAAATGCTGGAACAAAATCTACCAAACAAACGGTCCCATAAACAGGCAGAAGTTGTAATCCTAATACATATAAAATAGATTTCAAATTAAAATTAGTGAGAACAGATAAAGAAGGTCACTACATACTAATTAAGGTATCTCTCCTTCAGGAGGACATTACAATTCTAATTATGTATTTGCCAAACAATGGAGCACCCAAATTTATCCAAGAAAAAACTACTTTATCTCAAATCTCATATAGATCCAAAGACATTAATTATTGGAGACTTTAACACACCACTATCCCCACTAGATAGATCAACACGGCAAAAAACTCAGCAGAGAAAATGCAGACCTAAACAACTGCATAGATCAACTAGATTTCACAGACATCTAACAAATATTTCACCCAGCAGCATCAGAATACATGTTCTTCTCAGCAGCACATGGAACATTTTCCAAAATAGACCACATTTTAGTCACAAAGCAAACTTGCCCAATTTCAGAAACATTGAAATCATCCCATGCATTCTCTCAGATCACAAGGAAATAAAATTAAAACTCAAAAACAAAAGCCACCAAAGAAAGTCCTGTAACACATGGAGGCTGAACGACACACTATTTAATCACCAGTGATTCATGGTAGAGATTAGAAATGAAATTCAAGTTTTCATGATATTCAACAAAAATAAGCACATAAACTATCAGTTCCTCTGGGACACAGAAAAGGCAGTATTCAGAGGCAAGTTTATACTTCTGAGTTTGTACATCAACAAATTGGAGAGATCCGAATCCAACAATTTAATGAGACAGCTGAGCCTCCTTGAAAAAGAGGAGCAAGATAACCCTCAATTCAGTAGACAGAAAGAAATAATTAAAATTAAATCAGAATAAATGAATTAGAATCCAAAAGAAACATAGAAAGAACCAACAAAACAAAGAGTTGGTTCTTCAAAAAAATTAACAAAATTGACAGACCCTTAGCAAATCTTATCACAAAAAGAAGAGAACACATCCAAATAAATAAACTCAGAGATGAGAATGGAAACATCACCAAAAAACAATCAAGATTCAGAACATTATAAGGGAACACTTCTCAAAACTTTATGCTAATATGTTTGAGAACTTGGCAGGAATGGATCTTTTCCTAGCAAATATTGACATGCCAAAACTAAACCAAGATGATTTAAACCATATTAATAGGCCCATATCAAGCATTGAAATAGAAACAGCAATAAGAGACCTCCCATCTAAGAAAAGCCCAGGACCAGATGGTTTTACAGCGGAATTCTACAAGACCTTCATAGTAGAGCTAACACCAGTACTCCTTCAACTCTTCAATGAAATTGAAATGAAAGTGCACTACCAAATTCATTCCATGAAGCTATATTAACCCTCATCCCAAAACCAGGCAGGGACTCATCAAAGAAAGAGAACTATAGACCCATATCTTTTATGAACATTGATGAAAAACTTCTCAACAAAATTTTTGCCAATCGACTTCAACAATTCATGAAAAATCATACAACACGATCAAACAGGATTCATTTTAGGGATGCAAAGCTGGTTCAATATACTCAAATCAATTAACATAATTCATCACACCAACAGGAGCAAGGATGAGAAACACATAGTTATCTGAATAGATGCAAAAAAAGCAATTGACAAGATCAAATGCCCCTTTATGATGAAGATTCTGGAAAATCTAGGAATCCATGTTACCTTCCTCAATACAATAAAGGATGTATATGACAAACCTACAGCCAGCATTATACTTAATGAAAAAATAAGTCATTTCCTCTTAACTCAGGATAGAGACCAGAATGTCCACTCTCTCCACTTCTCTGCAATCTAGTATTAGAATGCCTAGCTACAGGAATAAGACAAGATGCAAACCAAAAATGGATCCAAACAGGGAAAGAAGAAGTAAAACACTTCCTCTTTGCAGATGTCATGATCTTGTATTTCAAGAATCCCATAGATTCCACTCCCAAATTACTCAAGCTGATTCAAAACATTGGCAAAGTATCAGGGTATAAAATTATCCCTCAAAAAGCAATGGCTTTTCTGTATACTAACAATGAGAAGAGTGTGGCTGAAATTAAGAAAGCGTCTCCATTCGTAATAGCCCCACAAAAAATAAAATACCTAGGAATTAACTTAACCAAAGAAGTGAAGGACCTCTATGATGAAAATTATAAAAACCTGAAAAAGGAAATCAAAAGAGATCTTAGAAAGTGGCAAAAACTCCCATGCTCCTGTATTGGAAAGATAAAGATCGTGAAAATGGCAATACTTCACAAGGTTATCTACAAGTTCAATGTGATACCTATCCATATTCCAACTTCATTCTTCAAGGAAATTAAAGAGACAATCCAAAAATTCATATGGAACAAGAAAAGACCCGGAATAGCAAAAATGATCCTTAACAGAAAGAACAGTGCTGGAGGAGTAATAATACTAAATTTCAAACTCTACTACAAAGTCATAGTAATCAAAACAGCTTGGTACTGGCACAAGAATAGACCTCAGGACCAATCGAATAGAATTGAAAACCAGAGATGAACCTACAGACCTATAGCCATCTAATCTTTGATAAGGGACCTAAAAATAGAAGGGAAGAAAAACAGCCTCTTCAGTAAATGGTGCTGGCAAAATTGGTTAACTACTTGTAGAACACTAAAGCTAGATCCTTATATATCACCCTGCACCAGAATCAATTCTAAATGGATCAAAGACCTCAGAGTCAAAGCAGACACTCTGAAAACATTACAGGGGAATAGGAGAAATCCTAGGTCTTCTTGTCACAGGCCAAAATTTTCTTAATAGAGACCCAGAAACACAAAAAATCAAAGAAAGGTTGGACACATGGGATTGCATGAAATTACAGAGCTTCTGCATGGCAAAGGACATAGATTGCAAGATAAATAGAAAGCCTATGGATTGGGAGAAGATCTTCACTAGCCATACAACAGACAAGGGTCTCATATCTAAAATATACCTGGAACTTAAAAAATTAAATCTCCCAACAACAAATCCTCAAAGAAACAACTGCCCAATAAATAAGTGGGCTAAAGACTTAAAGAGAAACTTCTCTGAAGAGCAGAGAAGCATGGCTAATATACACATGAAGAAATGCTCAACCTCCCTAGCCATAAAAGACATTCAAATCAAAACAACATTGAGATATTCCCTCACCCAAGTGAGAATGGCTGTAATTAAGAACTCTAATAACAACAGATGCTGGAGGGGATGAATACAGAAGGGAACCTTACCTCATTGTTGGTGGGAGACTAAACTCGTTCAACCACTTTGGAAAGCATATGGAGGTTCCTAAAGACTCCACATAGAGCTCCCCTATGACCCGGCAATCCCACTTTTGGGCATTTGCCCAAATGATCACAAACAGGACCACACTAAAGCTACCAGCACGACTATGTTTATTGCAGCTTTATTTACCATAGCTAAGATATGGAACCAACCCAGATGCCCCTCAGTAGATGAATGGATCAAGAAAATGTGGTGTATATACACACTGTAATTCTATGCCTCCATCAGAAAGAATAACATTGCCCCATTTGTTAGGAAATGGAAGGACTTGGAAAAAATTTTATTAATTGAAGTGAGCCAGGCCGAATGAAGCATAGGTCCCATGGTTTCCTTTATTTTCAATATCTAGTATATGTCTGAGTCAAGCAAAAAAGGTCAGATAAGGTGATGCTAGTGGAATGAACCCCAAGATAAGTATTCAAATATATTTTCTGTTTTTTTTCCTTTCAAGCAATTGTTTCTATCATATTCATAAGATGATTTCTATGTTGTTTGTATGTCCCTCCCCACAGTATAACCCATACTTTCACTGTACTTGATGTCGGTATAATTTGTAGAGGTGAAGGGAAAAAAAAAAAACAAATCGTTAACTAGGGATACATGTGGACCCCTTGCAACAATGAGCTGTACACCTTGTTATGTTGAAAAACAAACTTCACAACTTTGGTCGGGGGGTGGGGAGAGGTTCGGGTGGGGGGACAAGAGGAGTATGGAAAGGGATGGGAAGGGGAAACAATGAGGAGGCAACAATGTTTGATAAGAAATGTACTTGTTATCTTGCCCATGTAATTGTAACTCCTCTGTATGGTATTCTCACAATAATAATAATAAAAAAATTACGTACAAAGCAGCACAGGCAGAGTTCCCAAGCCAGATTGTCTCCTGCTTTGAATGTTGTGCCTTGACTGCCGACAGCTGCTGAATCTCCTCCAGCTCTCTCTAAGGTTAGCACCGCAGTGCAGGACATCATGGAGAGCAGAGATTGTGACCTCACCATCCCCATCCTGCCAGCTGTGAGAGAGACGATTCCCAGCACCTGTACTAGACTCTGAGATATTCAGAGACCCCAGGCTACCTCAAGGATCCTTTCTCTGCAACATGAAACTTGGGGGGGGATGTGATGGACCATCATGTCTGGCCCCATGGGGAGGAGAGGAGGTCCCTTGAACCAAACACTCAGCTCAAGGCAACCTCATTCATACCAGAGTGGGGAATTGAGTACCACAGAGCTGGTCAGCCGCTGGACAGATATCTTTGAGAAGATAGGCACCCCAGAGGCCCCAGAATCCAGCGAGTACATTGTGGCTCACATCCTCGGAACCAAAATAGATAAGTGAAGTGGCACCAGAAGGCCATGAAGAGGGAGGAGGGAGAATAGGTGAAAGCTACATCAGGCTCTCCACAACAGAGGATACTTATCTGAATCAGATGGGACTTTTCTGTAGTATTGTCATAGACAGATACTCATTTATTTTCCCACAAACAGTTACAGAGTGCGCCAGGCTTTGGGGGGCCATAGACAATGAAAGGTTCTAGGACTGGTTCCAAAGAACATGAAGAAACCTTGGTTTGAGCTGGATGCTGGTGCTTCACACCTGCCATCGTAGCTATTTAGGAGGTTGAGATCGGAAGATTGAGGCTTTTGGCCCAGGCAGGAAAGCCTGTAAGACTCTTGTGTCCAATTAACTACCAAAAACAAAACGCCAGGAGGGGATGTGTGGCGCAAGCCATAAACTGCTAGCCTTGAGTAAAAAGGTTCAGGGACAGCACCTAGGCTATGAGTTAGAGGCCCAGGACTGACACAAAGAAAGGAAAGAGAGAGAGAGAGAGAAAGGAGGGAAGGACAGAGGGAGAAAAAGAGGAAAGGAGGGAAGAAGGGAAAACATGCAAGCCTTGGTTTGGAGTCCCTGGATCAAGGGAGTCAACCATTCACAATTTCTGTGGGGAGAGTTTCAGAGACTAAACCAGTATGTAGGACCAAGCCACTGAACCCTTAGCAAATTCATGACATCCAGGAGCTGTGTGGTCACCGATTGCAGAGGAAAGCAGCCTCTGGTAGATCCTAGGGCTCAGGGTTTTTTTTTTTTATCATCCCCGACTCCAAGGAGTTTATTTTCTGGTCAGATAAAAAGGAAGTGTCCAAGGGTTAGGGAGGTATTGGGGTGAGGGAGTGTCAAGAGTGGGGAGGCAAGTGATAAGCAGGAAGATAAAGAGGGAGGATGAACCCAGGTCAGGTGTATCAGACATTGGAGTCATGATCTTACCTGACAACCTAGACTACCAGTGATAGAGCCTTTGATCCAGCCACACTGCTATTAAAAATCCTGACACCTTGAGTTCACTGTTGATGACCTGGCCGTTGTTCGCTGCAGGATGCCTGTGCAGTACATCCTTGGGGCTAGGACTTTCCAGGGCTCACTCTGAAGATGACACCCCCGTTGTTCATTCCTCCACCAGAGACAGAGGTAAGCATATCACTGTCACAGGACAGCCTGGGAATGAGGGTGTGAGTTGGGAACCTTGTCACCCTGAGACTTCATAGCGAGGGTGCTAGGGCCCTGTGCCTGCCATTCTCAGAGGCAGAAGTGGATCTCTTTGCTGGCTCAGTCTTTAGTCTAGATGGCAGATCTGAGATTCAGAGAGGGCAGGGTGAAGGTGGGGCAGGGCTGGGTAGAGGCTGGTGGGAAAACCAGAGGCACTGGTCTCTGAGCATGGTTGTTTCTTTGATAATACTCACAACACAGGAACATTCCTGGGATAGAGCAGCCCTTTTCACCTCCCCAAGAGGGACCTAGAGACCTCCATTCTCCATCCCTTCATCAAAAAACCCTTTGGTTCCCATATCATGTGTTTGGATGACTAGATCTCACCTCACTGCCCAGTGTTGAGGCAGGACAGTGAGAGATCCTGATTCTTTGATAAGGTTATTGGATCCTCAGTATGAGATTATACTTGAATGTCCTAACTTGGTGCATGGTCAGTCCCATCTAATACTGCCACGATGTAAGACAAAGAATCTAGAGAATCAGAGCCAGATAGGGTCTGTTCTGGGAGGCTTGAGTACTATGTATTAGATTTGAGCTCCGATGTGCCCACCTGCTTCACTTTCTTGTGTGTCTCTACACTAGAAAACGCTTGAAACTAGGGTGTGGGTCTTGTCTTTGATGCTGAAACCTAGCACTCTGCCATTTGAGCCACAGCTCCACTTCCCGGTTTTTGGATGTTTAATTGGAGATAAAGAGTTCTCATGAACTTTGCTGCCAAGGGTTGCATCCAACTGCAGTCCTCAGATCTCAGTCTCCTGAGGGGATAAGATGACAAGCATGGAAAAGTATCTTTGGCTGGGTGCCAGTAGCTCATGGTTGTCATCCTAGATACTCAGAAGCTGAGATCTGAGGATCATGATTCAAAGCCAGCTTGGGCAGGAAATACCCTGAGAGTCTTATCTCCAACAAACTACCAGAAAACAGGAAGGGGTGCTGTGGCTCATGTAGTAGAGTGCTCATCTTGAGCTGAAGAGCTCAGGGACAGCACCTAGATCCTGAGTTCAAACACCACAACTTAAAAAAAGAAAGAAAGTAAAATGTGTTTGCCTGCAAAGATGTGGAGGTGTGTGTGGGTGCTGTGATTGAGAAACCAGGTGCTGACCTCACTGTACAGACATTTCTAAGAACTCCTCAAGTTTGCCCCAGTTTGAAGCCACAGTAGGATGGGTGGTGCCTTACCAAGAACTCAACAGGATGAGGCCTGTGGCAGGCAGGGAGTGGTTGGATGGGTGCAGGGGTGGGATTGTTGTATCTGTATTCTCTCCATTGAAGGATGGATTTGGATGCTGGGTGTCAAAGTTTGAAGTCAAGGGTTGCAAGAAGTTTGTGGCCTGACGAATTGGGTTTCCTCTGATTTTATGAAGGTGGCTGAAGCTGGTCACTGCCGGTGCTGACAACTGTCATCCTAGCTACTCATAAAGCTGTAAAGACCACAGTTCAAAGCCAGTTTCTGCAGGAAAGTCTGTGATACATGATATCCAATGAACCACCGGAATACAGGAAGTGGTGCTGTGTCTCAAGTAGTAGAGTGCTCATCTTCAGATGCAAAGCTGAAGGACAGCACCCTGGCCCAAAGTTCAAACCCGATGACCAACAATAAACAAAAGGTGGCCTGATTTTTCCGCATAGCACTGTGTACGGTAGGAAATTCCTTGGTGGGTTATGAGATATTACAGATATGTGAGAGGCTCAATGTTGTGTCTACGGTTAGTCTGAGTATGATAGTGCCATCTTCTCATAGGTCAGATGTGATCCTAATGGAGGGAGTTCATGGTTCTGTTCTCAGGAACTTCTGAGGCCTTGGAATGTCCATGTGTATCTGTGTGTTTGTGTGTGTGTGTGTGTGTGTGTGTGTGTGTGTGTGTGTGTGTGTGTAATTTTCCTTCGTCTTTCTCTGTTCCCTTCCTGGGTGCCTGTCTGCCTCTTTCTGACCTCAGATGATGCCCCTCCTCCACACCAACCTTGCCTTTACCCCCAACAATGAGTACTAAATTGCCAGAGGCCTGTGTTCCAACTTTTCTCTAGGGCCCAAGTCTGGCTGTCCCAATATTTGGCCACCTCCAGGGGATTCTGGGAAAACAATGCCAGCTGGCACAGGGTCTTCCCTGCCTCAGAGGGAGGGCCTCAGTCATACGATGTCCTGTCGTTTTCCTCAGCTGGGCCTCTGACTGCACATCCCTCTCAGGAGGCTTGCGGTGGCTTGGGGAATGGGGGTTGCTGGTGTCTCTGGCCAATTCAAGCTTGACATCTGACTGAAGGCCACTCAAGCAAGGAGGATCCAAGGCTACATGAGAGGTGAAGCCAAGGTGGCTTGGAAGTATCTGTCAATGTCTAGGAAATGTAAACATACTTTATTGCAGGAAAGTTTATCTTCTGGCACCAGCTGGGCCTCTCAGGTCCTTCCAGACAATTCCGGATGCCCAGAATACAGAAGGCACAGATTTTAGATTCCAGGGCCAGGGAACTGGAGGATGAGAGAATGTTATGGCCAATACCACAATGTTCTGGGGCATTAGTCTTGACCTGGCTATGCCCCACCCCTTGTGTAAGTTCACTTCTTAACACAGTGTTGGCCACACACCAGCCACATGTGGTAGTACTGTGGAAGGGGCAGGAGTGGAAGTGAGATCTAGGATGAACAAAATCGGGATTTATGGCCTGTGAGGGTGGCAATGGGTGTCTTTATAAAAATCTTAGAGCTGAAACTCAGGGTCTAGGCACTGTCCCTGAACTTCCTTTGCTCAAAGGTAACATTCTACCACTTGATCAACAGCTCACCTTTCATCTTTTTTACTAGTTTAGTGGAGATAAGAGTCTCATGGACTTTCTTGCCTGGGCTGGCTTCAAGCAGTTATCCTAAGATCTCAGCCCCTTAAGTAGCTAGGATTGCTGGCGTCAGCCAAAGGCACCTGCTAAGGATGTTAGTGTGTGTGTGTGTGTGTGTGTGTGTGTGTGTGTGTGTGTGTGTGAGTTTACCGGGACTTGAACTTAGAGCCTACGTGCTATCCTTTAGCTTGTTTGTACAAGGTTGATGCTGTACCACTTGAACTACAGTAGCTCTGCTTCCCAGGTTTTGTTGATTCATTGGAAATGAGTCTTCCCAGGCTAGGTTTGAATCTTGATTGATCCTCAGGTGTCAGCCTTGAGTAGCTAGCATGACAGGTGTGAGCCACAGGTGCACAGCTGATAATGGCCTTTCTACACAGTGGACTGGAAGCTCCTGAAAGCTTTTCTTTATTTTTACTGTGCCAGTACTTGGGCTTGAACTCAGGTTTTGGGCTCGGGTCTCTTAAATATTTCCCTCAATGCTGGCACTCTACCACTTGAGCCACAACTCCATTTCTGGCTTTCGGTAGTTCATTGGCAAGAAGAGTCTCAATAACTTTCCTCCCCTAGGCTGGCTTTTACCCAGGATCTCTGATCCCATTCTCTTGAGTAGCTAGGATTTACAGGGCTTGAGCCACTGCTGGTATTGTGTAGAAGGTTTTCTTAAGCAAGAGTTTTTCCCTGCATTTGCCCTGACTCCTCCATGCAAAGGAGGCCTGAAGGTCAGGAGCTGTGAAAATTAGGCTTCAGCCACAGGAAATGGCTGGGGTCCATGGAGAAAAGTCAAAGCTAATCTTCACCCTGGGCCCCACTCGGGGCCCCACCCTCTACCCTACCTGTGACTGAATTACAAACCTTGACCCACCCTTGAATGTTCTGCTAGACTTGTCTGAGGCCAAAGAACCTTCATTCCACCCACACTATCTGCTCTACACCACACCTCAGGACCTTTGCCCATGCTGTGAAAATTCTGCCTGAGACTCATTTTGTTCCACATCTTAGAACTCCTGTGGAATTTTGGCACTGCTTATATCACATAGTGGATCAAGTCTTTCCTTCCCTTCTCCATCTTTTTTAAAAATATTGAGTTGCTAGAGATGGAAATTGTGCATGCTGACTGGCAAATGCTCTATATTGGTGTGTGTGTGTGTGAGTGAATGTGTGTGTGTGTGTGTGTGTGTGTGTGTGTGTGTGTGTGTGTGTGTGTGTGTGTGCCACTCCTGGGATTTGAATTCATGGCCTAGATGCCATCCCTGAGTTTTTATGCTCAAAGCTAGCATTCTACTACTTGTATCACAGCTCTGGCTTTTTGGGTGCTTAATTGGAGAAATGAGTTTCATATAGACTTTCCTGCCTGCACTGGCTTGTAGTTATGATCCTGAGATCTCAGCCTACTAAGTAGCTAAGATTAGAGGGGTGAGCCACCAGCACCTGCCCCCTACCTGTAACCTATAACCTCAGCCCTCCTTTGAATCCCAGAAGAGTATGTCTCACCAAGGTCACATTTTTTTTGCCAGTGTTGGGGCTTGAACTCATGGTCTGGGCATGTTCCTGAGTTGCTTTTTCTCAAGGCTACATTCTATCAGTTAAGCCACAGTGCCACTTATGGCTTTTTCTGTCTATGTGGTACTGAGGAATCAAACCCAGGGCTTCATGCTTGCTAGGT